>NC_051139.1:801629-1094570 GCF_014839805.1 Manduca sexta
TATCTTCATATATTATGACACGTTGTACATATTATGCCCCTTGTGTGTACGAAATTGAGCAGAATTAAATACTTCACATCAAAGATAAAAATTGTAAAAATATTATGGTTGTGAATTATAAGTGATGTATAGTTGAAAGCAACTTGGCACTTCGACAATCTTCGGCTACTGTCGATAGCAAAATATGCTACAGTTACTCGCTAGGATGACTGTTATAGAAAAGTTATGGCAGTAGAAATAGTAAATAGTAAATTAAACCGTAAATATAAGACTGAAATGCAGATTTTGGTTTGGCTTTTGTAGATTCTTCGGAAAATCGGAAATTGTCGAAGCATCAAGTCAGCCACCTCCTATGCGTTGTACTAAGTTACTTGGCAGTTTTATACGACATCGAGTGTAGATATGGATTCACTTAAGGCAGACTTCCGTTTATTACGTCACGCGCCTGTATCACGTCAAAATGACCAATAATTATTAGTATAATAACGTTCAAATGCAATAGTGATTTCAAACTCACATACTGACTATTCCAATAAGTCATACCAATCGCCAATTATGCCTTTTTTAATTGTCTATTTGAATCGAACAATAACGTGATGCTACTTGCGATTATCTGTATAAAACGGAAGTGTGCCTTTAGACGCAGCAAAATACATGTTTTATTTCCCACACTTTGGATCTTATGACTGCGACCTACTGAGCTACATTACAATAAGATTATCTCTACACATATTTCGAACTTTCAATTCATCGTAATCGACTGCGCCAAATGCCATCCAATAAAAACAATATATATTGCGGTCATATAAACCTTATATAATAATTAACTAGATTATATATAGCGTTATTAAAACATTTTACTCTAATAAATACTATGCAATTCATACTTTCATTTGCTATTTCAGAATATATATTTTATTAAGATTGCACGTAACGATTGCTTATAAATTTTCTAATGTGGTGTTGATAAATTGGCCATTTAGACGGAAATGTTATAGCATGCTATTAGGCAGCTTGCTTTTTAGCATGAAATGAACACGGTGGAAACAAAGAAGCAAGCGTGAGTCTCACATTATCAATTCTGTGCTCGACATACTAAAATAGTATGCTATAACAACACCGTCTAAATAGGACACCGCCAACCAGTCAAACAATGGCGAAAAAAACTCATGACAATTGAATTAAACCTTAGAAACTTTTGCTTACGGTCGAAATTAGTTTATATTACAAAACCACGTTTTAGGCAGCTGTGTACTGTTGGTACTAATATCGACCATATTCCAAAGTAAATAGTGAATTTACAACTGAATAAGTAACTTTGCGCTAGTCAGTCTGCGCTAACACAGTTCACGCAACTACAGATTAGAAAGAAATATAGATAAAACGAATAATTGGAAATAAAAATGCCGCATTAAAGCACCGATGAACACCTACTTACACAGAAAAATAATTTCATTTTGATACATAAAAATACATACTTTAAATCTCATATTTGCACTGCCCCTTATATATTTTTAAATATTAAATTTCAGTGTCTATGATCGTAGTTAAAAATATGGCATTTATCCAGGTAGTTTCATTAGTCGATAGTGAGGTTACATCACTATCGATATGTCAAGACATCGTTAGAAATTAGTCAGTGATGGTAGCATTAAATCAGTACGTGTTAATGTGATTGTCATTTCTTTACATCTGGTCGAGTCGGTACATTGTAAACATAACTAGCTACAATGTAGCTTTTTTCTCAAAATATGACGTACAATAGTACATTCGAATATTTCAATCAAATTTTCATAATTTTCAATCGATATCAATTCGACACTATCGAAACAAATTATCTCAACATATCGATAGCGGACCGACATACTACCGACTTAAACCAATATAAAAATAATAATGCGGTCATACTTTTGGTTCATAACGTGTTGACTGCCATATTCGTGATGTTTCGACTGTCCCACACTACCTTAGGCACTAAGAAATATTCAACGCAATATTATATCGACTTCACGTACAAGTGTTTACATGCCGTTTAATGAATTGAACAAATGCTGGATTCATTAAATAATAGGCGTTAAACGTTAATCTAGATGATTGGCTGTTGTCAGAGCTGCATGCTCGTAGTTGATACGACACAACCAACTGCAGTCAACGCTTGTCGCCGGTGACTGACGCGATGCCCGCAGTGGGTCACTCACAGCACTGTTGCAGTCCGTATACTAGTGCCCCTAATGTTGGGTGACATGACGAGTGGTCCCCGTTAGAAGTGCGACTCGTATGCGAGTAGAGTCCCGCGTCAGAGTGGCGTGTCGGGCGAGTCGTGCGCGTGCGCAGCGGGTGCGAGCAGCGCAGGGGTGGGAGCCGCCCCCTCCACGCCTCCCGCACCCCCCGCCTCACCCCCCGTTCCCTTCCCCTCTCGCCAGGGTTCATGTCGATGCGACCCGCCTTGCTCCACACGAGCATGTCCATTATAAACGCTAAGAACATTATTCCCGCCGAGAGACCTGAAAATAAATATTTTATGTTTTTATCATATCAATACGATAAGTCTGGTCACCAATATATCATCGTAAAACCAACAAAAAATAAGGTCAATTTAAGGCGAAAATTTTTTTTTAAAACTGTTTAACATAAAATTATAATATTTCGGATAATAATTATATTTTATGGAAATGCGCGTCCATAGCTAATTTAATTAAAAAAAATAGTTTTAAAAAATTTTGTGTTGACTATTTTCAAATCGCCACACACACGATAGGTTTTGAATCTTAAGTACATAGTGTAGTGTAGTTGAGCAGGTGTACAGCTGCGGTCCTTACCGAGGTAGAAGTATCGGAAGGCGTCGGCGTCGTAGTGCGCGCAGGCGCCGGGCGTGGCGCCGAGCGTGGCGCCGAGCGCGTCGCACGCCGCGTCGCGCGCGCGGCACGCCGCGTCCACGGCCGCGCCGAACACGATCGGGCACGGCACGTTGCCGAACACGCCGATCGCGAACTGGATCACGCCCATCGCCATCGCCTTGTCTGCACACACGCACACGCACACCGCGTCACAACACAGCCCGCAAATATCACGACCACAACCGACATCACCACAGCGACTCACCGTGCTTGTCCGTGCACCGTATGATCAACAGCACGGCGCCCACTTCTCCGCTGGCGTGTACGAACATAATGGCGGCGAATATCGCTATAAATATGTAGATTTGGTTGCAGGGACCGCCGCACTCGCCCGTCACCGCGAAACCTTCCGGACCGGACAGGATATCGTCTGATGTATTGTACAGGTGGTATGAATCCAAACTGAAAGACAAAAAAATAAGATAAAATTATTATGTACTAAGGAAAGGCTTGTAACACGGATAGACCCACGAGCGACTCGTTATGCCTTACAAGCTCATGGCGCGAACGCCGCGGGAGTTGCTGTCGATGCAGGAGCAGTTGTAGTACAGCCACGTGCTATTGTCCAGCTGTTTACTCTCCATGCAGCCCGCTTGACACGGCGACAAGTATGTGAATGCGTCCTGGAACATTAATAATGGTCATTTATTTTTATGCTGGCACGAGAAACTGACTAAAGTACACCTAACTGCAGTCCAGGTGGAAACCGATCCACAAAATATTTAGCTTTGGACTTAGGTGCTTTAATGCTTGAGATAAAATAAACAAGGGTATTCTGATCTAGAAATATAATGTCTTAAATATGGGGATATATAAGACATTATATTTTGACTTGATATCAAAGAAGGAGTACGTAAGATGCTAAGATGGACCACACTGACCTGTCCGCAGACAGGATTGAAGGTAGTGTTGTCGCAGTGGCAGTCGGAGCTGCACTTGAGCACGCTGTCGCCCACCAGCCCCGGAGTGAAGAACCGGTAACTCTTCTCAGGGCAACTCACGAACATTAACACCACCATACCTGGAACCGGAAAGGTTTTTCCTTAAATACCAATGCTAGTTACGCAATACTGTACAATCCCTGACAATTCCCCCGAAGCCGCGCCACGGGAATGTGCTGAGTGAGTGAGTGTATCCTCCCCGCTCCCCATCGAGTTCGTGGCGCGGCCGTGGGTGTGTGTGTGGTGTGGTGGGAGTGGTACCAGCGCTGTAGATGGCGGCGGTGGCGGCGGTCCAGGCAGCGACGCGCCGCGCCGACGGCACCAGCTTCAGGATCACTACGCCCGACGTGATGATGCCCAGACCCATCACCAAGATGCCGCCCAATCCTGAAAGCGACATACAATTTTATTAGGCACGAGAGTATTGTGTGGACTGGCGAGGGGAAATCATCTCTCGACTCCCGTGACTGAACTTTGTCGGGAGCCCGATCCAAATACCATCAGGTGCAATGAGCTTCAATTGCCCGAATAAAAAAAGAAAACATCATCAATGGCCAGACTATTTTTAGCAGCATTTTTGTAAAACAGATTAGAAAATTTAATTAAAATAATGCCGTTGACCTTTCAGGTATCTAAGATTCGCAAAGAACCAACCCCCCTTCTGGTGCAAAGGCGATGTTAACGTTCATAGTCTCCCAGCACCCTGCTTTCTTTTGAAATCTTTATAAAAAATCTGGAGACTAGAGAAGTCTTAATTTATTTCAGACATTTAAATGATGTTAACCCCAATTCCCCCTCGTCCCTCCGCTTTTAACATCCCAGAGTAATAGTATCACTTGTAATACCCTACCGTTAAGAATGTGGCATGATTACCGGACACGATATTAGCGTCGTGCGTCGGCAGCCGGAACTGCTTCTCGAGGTACTTCGGCAGGAAGCTGTACACCCCGCTGATCGGCATCAAGTGGAGCACCGAGCTCGCCGTCCGCCACATCAGTATGTCGTTCGTGAGCTGTCTCTTTATTGTTGCGAAGAAATCTGCAAATTCCATCGTGAGCGGGGTTTACATTAGCAGGAAAACTTGCGAAGTCCAGGCGTAAACAATCACGGCAAGTCAACTTGTGCAAGTGGTGAAGCTTGCTGGACTGCAAGTCGCATGTGTATTGAACTATGGAAATATTGTCGCTAGAGCAAACGCATCTGAAAATTCTCGCGCAATATATTGCAAGAACTTGCATATCTTAATTTGGCAGTAGAACAACAATAAGGCTAGTGAACAATAATTGATTCTTGTCTATGGCACAGAGCACTTGAAGTTATCACTTCAACTTAACAGAATTTTGATTGCGCAGTAGGTTTACTGAGACCCAAGAGACCACCTTTGATTGCTCTTCTATTCATTAAAATTCGGTTTTCAAGTTCATGGTTCTTAGATTATTCTATTTCACACAGACTGGCATAATAGTATCGACTGGCAAGGGATAACCATCCCTCGTCAGTCGACACCCTGTCAGAATCCCACTCACCATCAGGTGCAAAGGGGTCACTTTAACGAGGCTGTAAAAAATTTGTTCACGGTCATCATTCCTAACCAGTTAACAGACATACTACTACAAAATAGATTATAAATCCATCCTTACCATATTTTACGTTTGAGGGTACATAAAAATATACAGGGTGGACAAATTCACGCGTCCACCCTGTACACAAGTTTACCTTTGAAGAAGGGCTCCCGTCTATCTTTACTCTTCATCGGTGGCGGCGGCAACGGCTCCTGTTTGATTTGGCGCGGGAAGAAGAACATCAGCGTGGACAGTAACACCACAAAACCGGCTATGAACACCATGCCTGCAACAATAACAGTATATTAGAAACGTACTTATAACCAGACAAGTCCTGATGGGCTGAGGATTTTGTAGCTTTTTTTAATATAAGGTCAAACATAAATAGGAATTAATGTTTTCAAAGCTGTTTATGCAGAATTGACGTCACCACCAATGGGCACTAAAGTGCGAGGAAGAAGATATTAAAATTATTATACAAATATACATAGGTACATTTATATTAGGGATTCGGATTCACAATCCAATATCATTTTCACAAAGTTAGCAGAATTGTAACCGGCGCTCGCTCGAAACGTAAACACAACGGATAACATTCGCAACACGTACGCATTGCAAACTGCGCATTTGCACAAACTACTGATGAATCTTATAAATCTGGCAGGTGATGTTTTAAATATTAAATCGATTTGATAAAGCCGAATGCCATTTTGAAGTGTTTTATAATGTAGTGACATCTAGTGTGAAAGGTCGGAATTACTTTTGTCAGATTTATTCAATTTGTTTTATTAAGTTTTTACATTTTGCGTTGTTTATCTATCCAAGTATTCATTAATAAGTATAACTTTTTATGTTTTTAGATTTCCTTTTCAGCCCAATCTTTGTAATAACTACAATGTGGTCAATTTGGTCTAGCAACCAAACTATATATATATATATATATATATATATATATATATATATATATATATATATATATATATATATATATATATATATATATTTATTAAAGTTAGTTACATATTAGAATAGCCTATCGCGATTAATGTGAGCAATCTAGTAACCAATTCAGATCACCCCCTGATTTTCTTTCATCTCATAATGACTGGTCAAATCACTGTCTATCAAAGAACAAACACCAGTCACAACAATAAAAAAGATTTCGCAAACAAAATGCGAATTTGCACCTGAAAAAAATCGCTAACAGACAAAATTCCTTTATATTTGCGCAAACCATAAACAGCCGTGTGGAATATTCTAATTATGTACAATTACTGTGCACGGAGTGATAATTGTTTGCACATTAACCCGTAATCCGTTTGCTTTTGTGATAAAGTAGGAATTTTCGACGCGCCAAACGTGACCAGGCGCCGTGATGCGAGACGTTAATGTGACGAATATGAAAGTGTTTTCGTGTATCGACGTTGGCTATTGGCAAAGCATAAAAAGTGTTAACTAAAATGTCAAATTGTGACGAGTGAAAATTTATGACTAAACTTTGACGCATATTTATCGTTAGACGCGTTGAAAATTGAATCTGAGTCCATAACGTACATAGAGTTCAATTTTGAATAGCATTCACGATGGTTCTTATAAAGTACTAATGCCAATGTCTTGAGTGTTATAAAAGGAGAAAAAATATTATAAATGTAAATTTCATTTCATTTATATGTCTCTAAAGTTCCTTTCTCCAATAGACTTTTAGAAGCGACATACCGACGCGATAAGTAGGCCTCAGCCTTTACAACTATGATTGCTATTACAGAGGAACTAGATATTAAAGTGACTACACGTGTCGGCATTTGAACCTCGTCACGCAATTTAGTGATCTCACGAATTGGGAATTAGCAATTGAGCTACGACCTAACAAGACCGAATTCTGTTGTTACCGAACAAAAAGTACTTTAGTCTTGACATATTCTTATAAACTGGTTTAAACTCTTAAGACTCGGCCAATGTTATATAAGAAAATTATGTATAATGTTTTTCATAACACGAAAATTATAAATTTATTTTACTGTAAAGCAGTTCTTTTTGACAGTAATCAGTAAGAATGGTATCACCTGTAGAGAGGAACACAACGCGACTCCACCACGAATTATACTAATGTATAAAATTACATGGTTTCTAATGTAAATACATCAATAATGCTAATAATATTTCGATGAGAATTAAGAAATTATGTTAAACGCTTAATTTGCATAAACATGTTTGAATTTTTCACAAACTGGTTTTCATATAAATTATATTATCATTCCGTTTCAAAATTAACTACGAGAATATAATGTTATCTTATTTAGTTTTAATTGGTTCTATTGTTTCTATAATATATTGATTTATGAATTCTTTGACGTTTCAAGGATGTGAAGCAAAAGCTTCGACTCGCTACATAGCCTCACAACATTTTCTAATTTCAGGCAGAGGTGTTACACACCCTCCTTTCGCCAGGTATCTTAAATCGGATGTTATAGGACGCGTGCCTTTAACAATTTATCGGGCACAATTCCAGACTCCACGCTAATATTCAGGAGAAAAGGCTGACATCACTGCCCGACCCGGCATTCGAATCCGAGTCTTAAGCGTGATTTTTATACTACACGCGCAATACATTTTTTTTGCATGATTTAAAAACATTTATTTCAGGTCTGAGTGTTATCCCTCATAGTGTCGAATAATACAACACAAGTATGTGGTCAATGCTATGGATTCATTCACAACAATTTGACTATACCCAATGATGGTTAATACTGTACAATTTCAACATTCCCAAATCGTTAAACAATCTTTGAATTATGCCGGCCGGCATTTTCAAATGCACCTACTACACCTAAACGCGAATCGCCGATACAGGCCACGAGGCATCATACAAAGTAGATATAAAACATACTATGTAACCTCCATTTGTAAATACCAAAAATAACCTCAACAGAATCGAACCACGTTATGAATGAAACATTCCAGTAAGTGTTGATTGATGACCCTGAATTAACAAAGCAAACGCTACCGAGCCATAACGTGTGAATTTAATTATAAATCCGGTGCGAACTTGAAGCAATTTAAAACATATTCACAACGTTATAAAGGAAAAAAAACTATAATTACATTAATGATTTTACTAGTAAATGATTGAAGGAACAACTGGGTCATCTGATAACCATTCCCATTCATGAACTTCTGCAATGGCAACGAAATTTGGGTGGGTTGCTGATTATTACTGAAGGATTTGGAAGGTGACGATTATTTGACCATCGACAATATACTGACTAATAGACTTATGAAAATGGTACAAAGTTATCATTTCACTTCGTTTCGTATGTTCCTCAAGGCATCCTCCCTATTTATCTAGTTCATAGGTACTAAATTTCTTAAGTCTTACTGTGGCTCTTTAAGACTACGCTGTACACACTATCAAGAACAGCTGTTTCATATTGCCGGCCGACGAAAAAAAGACCCTACCAAATGTATACTACCATCAATCATTTGACATAGAGGATATTTCCCGCTTCCGAAATATGCGGTCAAGGCGCTAAGGTAGGCCAGTGGGGCACCAAATCAAAATCTGTTGAAACATTCCGTACAATTCCAATAGATCCAAACAGACATTTGCGTTCACAAGGTCGCCCGGTCGACGCTCAGTCAAGGGCGTTCGCTAGACGAGTAGGTACAAACCATATAGACATAATTGTTCGCGGCGCGTTGGTACAATGTATCGCAGTGCTTAACTAGGTGTTAGAACTCAGAGTTAATGTGGGTATAGGGAATTGATTAATTCTATTATCAAAACACCGTTTTATTGCAACTTAAAGAACGGTATTGACTCTACAGCAGTATCATTTAACCAAAACTGCAGTTAGGGACTTCACTTTGCGCACTATTGTATTAGTTAAGCGCTACACCCATAACCTGGTTGGTCTTAAATCTATTTAGGTCCGAGATTGTTCATTTTAACCTCTAAATCAAGTTATTAGGTGCCGAATTAAAGAATATTGCTCTTAATTATTGCTTATCATATGGTTTAACTTCCAATGTGAACGCGGTGCAACGTCCTGCAATTGCAACTTATAGATATAGTGTGGATACTGTCCGCTGGCCCGTCCCGCCATTCAATAAAAAAATAATAGAGGCGCGAGGTGACGAAGTTCAATCGGGAACCGGTTTAAAAGTAAAAGCGGTGGCGCGTCCACCCACTAAATCCTCATTACTGGCGCGAGTGCGGGCGGGGAGCGGACGGCAGGCGGGCGGCGCGGCGGGCGGCGGGCAGCAGTGGTGTAATTGTGGCCAGCATGGCGCACTGGTAGCCTTGGCCGTGACCGGGCGTGGATAGTTATTTTAGCCGTGTGACGCGGCGTGATGTAACAGGCGTTATGTAACGCACGGCCTGCGCAGCCGCACCGCAGCGTCACGCCGCCCCGCCGCCGAGAAAAAAGCGAAAGCACGCGGAAATTGCACTCTCCGATGAAACGTGTGCCGGCGCCGGTGACGGTGGCGAGCGCGCCTCTAGATACTTGCCGGTTATATTAAGTTTTAATACATAGGTAATTATAAACTATCATCTAGAAGATTCTATAATAAAAAAGGATCTAGTCATTACCACTAACAACATTGGCGACAACAATGCAATTAGGTACTTTTGGTAGTGTTAATATAAATAAACGTATGTGACACATAATATTATAAGTTTTGAGTTTCAAAATAACTAGTAGTGATGAAGGAAATTGAATTCTCACAGATAAAAACGAAATATCTGTTTACATTATTTTCAACTTCTCTTGTTAAACATTGCACTTTATTGCAATTATATTAGCGTAGCAAATATGTAACAATGTGCCAATGACGTTTAAAGTTAACTAACAATCTCTCTTTTTTGTATCATCGAAGGGGTGTGTAAATGAAATCTTTATTCGTCTTTCGTATTTCAGGCTAATGAGTTTATAAGAAGCGAGCTTATCTTTACATTTGGCACAATATAGGTATATTCCAATCCCGGGAAAGTATGTTAGTTGTGTGGACTGAATAATTTTGTCTTAAACTTTCAGGCGAGCAGAAACTAGTATAATATTTTATTAATACAAAGTAACAGAAGAGCGAAAATTGCATTCGATTTAATATATGTTGCAAGAAAACTTTTTTTTTTATATACTTATTAAACACTATAATTTAAGAGTTCCAGAAACGCTGGACTATAGAAGCATGTAAAATTTTCAATACTAAGCAACATTCATGAGTCACTTACTAAAAATTAAAAAAGTCATTCAGATATTTATCCTCATAAACTCAAACGTGTCAAATTGACAACGGTCACCCCCTCCCTCAAAACAGCAACAATGCAACGGATCGGACATCGATGAGGGAAGCAGTAACAAGCAGTGATTTAAATGAGAAAAAACATTGTCGCATGTTATGCGCCAATTTTAAGGAGCATTTTTAAGGCCCCCTTTACACCTAAGAGATGATTCATGAGAGCTTTTTGTAAAAAGCTCAGTACAATTTGAGTACAATCAGTATACGTACTGATTGCGCCTCTGATGCTTCGGATATTAAGGTGTAAGTTTATGTATGTATGTGTATTTTTTCGTATGCCTTCGTTGTCCTTATATGTATAATAAGTAAAATTTTAAAAAAATCATGTTTAATTTATAGAATATGTAAAAAGTTTCTATGGTATATTAGCAGATAAATTAAAATGCCGTCCACTAACATAGTATGTCCCCCAAATCTCTATCTTATGTCGCATCGACCAGTCATTGTCAACTTGTAAATTTTAAATGACAATTGTAGATTACCGTAAAAGAACCTTTGTTTCTCAATCATCTGCCTTAAGACAAATTTTTCCGTCACCAGAACAATAAAAAACCGGTGCAACAGAATAACCGGTATTTAGATAAATTATTTACAAAGTTCTCATTTCAACTGCAACTTTTCGCCAAATGTCATTAGTTTAGCAAATATATCATGACGGAACCCCGGCGCGAGATTTATGTTCGCGCCGCGACTGGGCGGTTTTCGTCGCGCGGGTAAGGACATCGCCTTACAGAGCATCCCGGGAATGTTACGACGGAGTACCCGAGAGTGCACGTTAGTTTTACAAAACTACTACGCCGGCGTGAAAAATATTTTCCCGAGATGGAAAGTAACCTATACACTGAGGAGTAATGTATCTTCCTAATAATGACAAACTCTTCCCCCTCTATTCATAGACGTTTTTTATGGGCGGAGTAAAGCTGTGATAACCGTCTCAGTGATGACGGTATTCGCCTTCGCAGTGCGTAGACATAGGGCCGTTGTGATTAGCTAATATTGAGATACAACAATACTAAACTCCATCCTTAGATAAAGAAAGTCTATAAATAAGGGGGTTCATCTTTATAATACTAGTATAGATTCCGGTAAATGATTAAAATTATTCCGTTATGGGGATTACCTGAACACTCTTACCAGTTTTGGACTACACTGTATTTAATATCAGGGTCAGTACTGTCAACTATGGATACTAAACCTGTCCGAAGAAATCATTGGTAAATTAAAAAACCATTAAAAAAAGTTTGAGAATCTCTTAGGCTTTAAGCTATTTTACTAATTACGCATAAAATAACAGCTGTTAGTCTTCAAGACTGTTTCAGCAACCGAGCCAACATCATTTGGGCCGGAAGCACAACTAACTTCTGTTTCTCTGTCACAAGCTGAATAGATGGTGTAAGAGACAAAAATTAAATTAGTATTTACTAATGGCGGCTTTCCTAATATAAGCCCAGGTTAACTCTTATAAAACCCGGTAATTACGCCTGCTACAATGTCCTTAAAACCGGTATACAACAGTGCGCAACAGAAATAGTCTGCGTTTATACTTACCCAGGAGGTATCTTCAAGACAAACCTTCCCAGTTATTATTTTGCATACGTAAAAGGAGTCGTGCGAACGGTACACCATATTTCGGTGAATTTATGAAGACAGAAAAATATATATTTTGGAAATTGTTAGTAGCCCGCCATACCCAATTTGCGAATTTCGTGCGAGCCATTTCAATGTCAAAATCCTAAGAAACCATAAAGGAAGTGCTGAGAGTCCGCACTGATATGTTTAAAGTATTTTTCTGTCCCAGCTGGGCGCGCCTCTGCCGCCGCGGTCATCGCCCGCGGCTGACCACTTATGCATACCCATACCACTATTGTGTACTTACTATATTATTTATATTAAATTACAATATTTCGTGTCTGCCCACTGAGTTAGTTCAATTTTCAACGGTCAATGAACTTCAAGGAAAAATAATATATTTTGAAAATGTGTATTTCACGCGTCCATTTACAATGCTTTGCAGGTTCTTCTAGGTATAAGTTGAAAATGTCAGTTTTAACATTGAAATTTATCATTATTTCACCAGCCTCATGGCAGTGAGACACGTGAGTTAAAATTTGTCGAACTTTAAACCCAATGTATTCATCGTCAAATGTATCAATGTCTAAGGGTGACATCCGCAATGCAGTGCCATGTAGAGCGGCTTAATTAAATGTTGTAGGTGATGTTGCTATGGATTATGGGGAGTCATAACTCTTATCGTTGCAATAAACATTTAAACCCCGAACGCATCTACTTTCATAACTAAACAGAATGATAAATTTTTCACTATGGAACAAAATTCGACAGGCTCTACCAGCGAAATATAGACAAAATTTAATTATATTTACATAGTACCTATAAAACATTTATGATGTTTCAAATAAGTACAATATTTACTTCACATCATACCAATGAGCTAATTTTATTTATTTTTCTCCACAAACGTCTCCTATCACAAAAACAAGATGTCAATATTTAACATGCGCAAGCCACCTGCGTCATAAAATCAATGCAAAAAATTCGCAAATCATACATGTCTAACTCGAAGGCGGCTAACAGTACCGAGCACTTCGTGTCACTCATTAACATTCAGAGGTCCATTCATGAGCGGACCGGTGAGTGAAGGAAATACGCGGAAACCACACCGCGCATGTATTTGCGAATTATTGTCATTCGACGCACGAATGTAGCAGTTTTCTACAAAGGTACACGATTATCAAGGGAGTCGTGGAACCGTTTGCCGGGCGAAAGTGGCCCTTTGGGAGTTTACATTTAGAATGCACGCATTAAATTATGGCGGCACGGTTACTATTGTAATGTTTACGCACGCATTCGATTGTTAGTTCGGTCACGCTCGTGCTTTCTTCGTGGATTTTGCGCGCGAATCTGTAAAGTTCTAACGGTATACGCTGATTCAAAGAATATTCGTATCTCCATAAAGAATATCCTGGTATATGATTCACTGTCATAAAATTTTAAAACATTAAACTATACCTGGAACCTAAACTAATATTTAAATTTGTTTGATCAAGCAAAGTTTGTTTGATCGCGTACATTTTTAGAACTCCTTAACTGATTTTGATTTTTTTTCACAAGTAGAAAGCTAATTATTCGTGAGTCCTATAAACTACTATATATCCCGGGAAAATATTTATAAACCGGGACTATTATCCCGGAAAAGGTTTTCACGCGGGTGGATCCACGAGCAATTATAAAATACTACATTGTTATTGTTACGGATGCCTAGAATTTGCAGATGGTAGATTTACGTAATGGAAACAAAACTGTTTTAATATGTAATACATGTCCACCTCAATGAATATTCAGATAGATAAATAAATAAACTACTTTTAAGACCTAAAACAGTTGATATATTTAGGTACATCAAGAAGGAAATACTGCGAATGCGCTGACCAATGTTGAAATCCCCCGTAGCCGCAGCCCACAAGCCATAACAGCGTTTACAGTTTTGCGCATCAACTTTTCACCGAACAAATGACGCGAGTTCAACGCAAACAAAATTATAACAGGTTTTTGCGAGGGAGAGTTTTTTTACTTCGCCAAAGTAAGCTTGTAAATAAGTATTGAAAGATGCATTATTTTGTTTAAACGTCCCTATGTCCAAAATAGAGTTTGTAGTGAATAAACAACGTACAAAACCTCTTTTGCCCCGTAGACTCAAAAGGGTTGACAGATATGGCGCGGTAAAATAAAATGCCTCGGTTTGAATTGAAAGTCGGGTAGACTGAAGATACGACTTTTAAGAAGGTAAATACGCGCTACACCCGCGTAAATATATAACCGGCGCCCGATCTAAATAAATATAAATCCGCACACGAATGTTTTGTAACAATCATTATAGAATGATATACAAGGCGGTGTATCCAGTTCGGCCCGGTTTATTGCCGCATTTCTGCGTTGATACATTTGTTATTCAATACTATGAATATTAATTCCAGATTTATTGCAGAGATTTCTTGTCGCGTGTCATTTCCGGTTTGTGTAACATTCGGTTATTATTTTTAACAATAAAGAGGGGGTTGACTCAGAAGGGTTTAACGTGGGAAATTATCGTAAAAAAGTAAGCCACATTGTAAACACAACATACTTCTAAAAAGAGTGTTATGGTAACCGCACATTACAAAGATAAAGTCAGATTCCCTTAAAACACATTAGTATGAGATCATTGAAGAAGTTGTTATACTAAATTTAGGTAGAATTATCAATAAAGGGCATATTCAATAAAGTATAATTATATATTTTTGGTGATGATAGGATATTTGTTTTCGCCCGGATACCAACCACCATACACAAGGTATATTGGCCCACGTAAGCGTTCTGGGATCAGCCTGTATATATCCAGCTTCAAACGAGCCGGCATAACTGTGTCAATTGGCGAAGGATAATCATCTCTCGTCGCTCGACACTATCTGTACCACACTCCGCCCCACTGTCAGATGCAGAAGGGTCATTTTGCCGTGCCAATATCAAATATAATTATTATTTCGTAAAAACTATTACTCAACGGTCTGCAGTACTTAACCCTGAACTTTGACGCAGTTTGTCATGCGATGCGTTTCGCGTGTGTGCGACTTTATCGGACACAATCGCCGTTCCCACGTACCAACTAACTGGACACGCAATTAGTAGTCCCGAAACGCGACATACGGGAATTAATTGCTATGGCGGGTGTTTTTGCAGTCACTATCCAGGGAACATGATTCGTACCATGGTAAAAGTAAAGAGAAAAAATATCCATAATTCGTTGAAAAAATAAATGCTTATCAAAGAAAAATATCCCTGCAAAATCCTGTTCCACCGCCCGACTAGTCATTACCGGCACAACACAATCCCCATTAGCTCATAACCATTCCAGCGCGCGCCGACAACGGTTAAATATCACAAACGCGAACAATTAAACGTTTAGCGTGAAACGAAACGCAATTGCGAGCACAAAGCGACGCCATTAGCTGACAGCTCAATTACTAAGGTCCCTCACACATCGAGACGCGTTGAAACAGAAATTGTATAATATGAGTATTAGTTCGCCCACACACTAGCGATTCTATAGCGTTGTAAATATGATTATGCGTATCGTACCTTTAAACGATTCATACTATTGCAATTAACTCAGAACCTGCCACTCCTTAACCTCCCTATTAATTACGAAATGACAACATAATACTGTCAACTTCGCTCGCATTGTCTGTATTAATGGTGATAAATTTATTATTATAATTAAAAAAGAAGAATATACTTTCTTCTATAAATAAATTTGGTCTTCATCTCCATCAATTATTTAATTGTAGTAAGTGGCATGTGTGCGACCACCCTTAAACGTATTGAAATATTATTCTCGAACGAGACTCGCCGTCGTGTTAAACACTCGTGCCGTCAATCAAAGTTGTCGTTAGTAGGGGTCTCTAGCTTTTCATTTGCGAGGAATTTTTCGCTTAAGGAATTTTAAATTTGTAGGAAATTGCCATTTGTATTGTGTGTAAATGACCGTTTACGCATAATAGAGGGTCGTTAGCAATTCATTATGTCGGAAGATGTCTGAATTGAAAGCGATATTTATGACCACAGAATATAATATGAATAAAAATGTTGTACTGGTAGTAGGCCTCTCATATATGAGAGTCCGCTTGGGTAAGTACCACCGCAATGTCTTTCTGCCGCCAAACAACAGTGCGTAGTTACTATTATGTTCCGGTTGTAGGTTGTAGCCAGTGTAACCACTGGACATAAGACTTAACATCTCATGATGAGCACAGTGGAATACCAAACAATACTTTGTAATTCAAGGTGTTGGGTGGTGTTAATACTGTTAATGGGCGACAGAAAAGCTTATCATCATCATTCGCATCGCATTAAAAAAAAATACAGTTTTGTCTTGAACGAATTAACTATGAACGAATAAATAAAGTTTTTAAACTACACTAAATAATAATAATAACATTTAAGTGTATTGTTTAAATTTTTTATCTAAAGTCACACTACTCAGCCGATTCTCCTACAGCTCAATGTTTGGCTGTCGAGTACTATATATTATAATTGTTACTCACCAAGCCACCACGCCCCAACCCATTTGGGATCGTTGAAGTCGAAGCCGGGGTCGCCGAGAGGGTTCACGTAGATCCTGGTGCAGAACGCGCCCAGCAGGAAGCCCAGCGCCGGCCCGATCACCCTGATGCCGATCGTAATGGCTGAAGACAAACAGATCGTCAATAAATACCAAAAATATCGGACTTTCAGAATTATAGTACATGAAAAATGCATTTCATAAGAAACATCAATACAAAAATATCTACTTCTTATTTTTTTTTTTATTTTAATAAAATTAAGACGCAAAACAGATTACAATCACAATTAAAACTAATTATAAAATATACAAGCATAAAAACTAGATTGTATTCCTAAACATCCTAAACTTCTGGTGATCAAGAATCGTTCTTTTATTAATGTGTAAGGGTGCTGCGGGGGCAATGGTTTATAAGTTAACATTATTAACATAAAACGTCTTAAAAATGTCTTTAGTAAAAAGAAAATATTTTTTGAGCTATAATTTGGCTTAAAATATAATTAGAATTGTATCTATTTGACGCAGTTTAATGCGGATGTTATCCTAAGCCCTAGTCGATTATAAGACAATAGACGACCATTTTAAAACTTTGATTATCCTTTTCTAATTTGTAAATGTGCGAAATTTAAAACAGTTATCTACCAGGAGTCAATGGCACGAGCTTTGCATGTAATAATGATCATTATGACGCTAGATCTATATTTGTAAACATCACTAAAGACTGTTGGATCTCTGGACATATCAGTGATGACACTAAACACACCAGATAAATCATTTGAAGTAATTTTCTATAAACCTTCACATTTCAATCACACCGAAACGGCCTGATTTATTCTAAAAAAATAACTATTATTAAAAGTATTATTCGCAACTGTAAGATCGACATGTCAATTCAAAAGTACGACGGTTGGATATCTACCACCCCCTGAGGGATACAGGTATGAAGATAAGTATATACATATGTATTTTAATTCATGTTTTTGTATTGACACGCCCGATCTCTCTGTTACTGATAACACACGCGATTATTTCAAGTGAAACTAATAAATTATGTTATCATTGCTATTCATTATTTTCGTTTTAATTGCTTGACGACCGATTAGGTACTGTTACCATAAACATACACGCTAGACTATCACAAACATATATAAACATCAATGAGTTATTTAAAACTAAATTTTCTTATATATTTGTCAATATGCTTTCAACTCTAGGCATATCTACTATTATAAAATCCTATATAGTATCCACCCCGTATAAGCTGCCCTCATATTTTGATAAACCGATTCAGTACTTAACGTAAAAAGATAATAGGCAAAAGCACCTGTAGTTTAATTTTAAAAACGCATTACACATGCGCTCTATAGACTCGTATGCATTATGTTTTACTCTATGACCGCTTTATCATATAGAATTTCGACCCAATATGGCATGAGGTCTAACCCCGCGCCATTATGACGATGAGAAGCGATAATACGTGCGCACTAGTTGCATGTCTGCCTACCCCTTCTTAACATATAATAAAATTGGAAATCAGCATCGTGTATCAGACTATGGCCAGCGCAGCATCCATGAAAGCAACTCGGCCGTATCATAATTACACAGACGGTGTCCTCACGTGATATTAAATCATATTATAAAACGTATTGCAACACGTTAGCACGATACATTTACAAGCGCACGCGCAGCTGAGCGTTTCCATTCGCGTTATAATTTCAGCAACGCACACTATTGTGGAAAATTAACGTACAAATCTGAAATCATTAGTCAGTTTAACTTACTACCACGCTGTTAAAACTTCACTAACAATCCTACTTCATAACTTAATAATTCACTATCAGTGAAACCTTAGCAATCCTTAATATTCATGGTCTGCGGAGCTTATTTCCAGCCTAGGATGTGGAAAACAACAGGTGATGATTGGCATCATAACAGCTAAGAATCTAATTATGCACTAAATACGTAATTTCCGAATCCAAAACATATCTATTTATTGCCAATGGGAATAAAACCACTCTTAGCAGCTACAAACATCTAATGCTACATTTACTTGGGATAAATTAAGGAGATTTACATAGACCCTTAAACCAACGCCTTTGGTTTTTTAAATAACCACCAGTTTACCATAACTGGGAACATCCTTTTTCAATTAACACTAACACGAACAGCTTTTACAATGTAGATAGTGTAAACTGTCGACTTAAGACCTATTATACATTGTCTTTAGTGACGAGAATTACATTAGGCGCCGCGCCGACGCTATCAACATCGCCAAGAAACATTACTTTGGAATTGATAGTTTCTACAGCAAATGTGCTATGATGGCATAGTCGCTCTTCAAGAAAAACAGTGAAAAATAACTCTAGGTTATAACGTCAAAGCAATTGCAACACTTGTCCGATTCTTAGTAGTGTAACGTTTTCGGCAACAAATTGACAACGTCTGGGCCAATGAGTTGTGGTCCCCACATATCTGATACCCCATCCAAAAGTCCAAACATTTCATATTATTACATCTATAACCTCACCTCTCTGTTATACGATGTTAAAAAACTTCAAACAAGCCATAAACATTAATGGGATATTTAACGCATTAAATATTAACGGTGATCAGCCGATGGTCATTATGCAAATTGTGGCGGTACACGGAGTCGTTCATCTCAATAGAAATAGGGCCCAAGGGCTAATTGTGGGTCGTTGAACCCGCGCCGGCAAATTAACGTGAGGAATGGCCGCTGTCAACGGTCGCCACTGCATTCGCGTGCGTGCGCGGCCGGCGGAGCGGCGGACAAAGTTCAAACCCCAGGATAATTGGGTGAGGTATTTGCAAGGGTATTTTGTTTGTGATTAAACACTTTCATCATAAATTGGATAATCAAATAGGTAATGTAGTGTTTTAAACAGTTATATATAATCCAATCATGTAAATACCTTTTTTTATTAAAGATAACTTATCCTCAAACACAAAATTTTATAAAGAGGACAAGTTTGTAACGTTATTTGGATGTAGGGGCTAATCTCTGGTACTACTGAATTAATTTAAAAAAATATTTCACTAATAGGAAGCTACATTACTCCTGAGTACTACAGGCTACTTTTTACCCCGGGAAAATATTTACCCCGGAAAAACGTTATCACGTAGGAGGAGCCGCAGGAAAAAACTATGGGAGATATTTTTAAAACCTCATTGAACACTAGCGATTTACATTTAAGAAAACCCTGCGATAAACTGGTCACATACCAACCCCACGCTACTCATGTTTGCAACCCTAATTTACAAGATTTGTAATAACAAAACCCCGGTATATTAATCTCCAAAAAATATTTATTATTACAGGCCGAATTACTTGCCCCAAGAAAATCAATTCCAGTGTTTTCGGCACTTATGCCCGAGTTTCGATGGTGGCAGCCCTATCCGTGTGGTATGTGTGGTACCGGCATCCATTACCATTGCAACAGTATGTGCATACGTACAATACCAAGCGAGCTGCAAGTAGCGACCAGTTCGCATATTGAGAAGCGCTTGAACAATGCTATTGAGACTTGCAATTTGGTTATAATACATTTTAATTGGTCTGAATATTCTGACAGTATCATACTGCTGCTGAAACCAATTATTATTATATGTGTTAAAGATAGATACAACAGAAAATTTATGTAGATATAAAGAGTTCACATTAGAAACAATGGTCGACGCAGTGCTAATATTCTTAACTAGGTTCTTCCGTCTAAGCTTTGAGTTTCACGCATAAGACGCAATAAGAGAAACGTCAAAACTATACTTTATATACGCATAACTTTATATAGGAAATGATCAATTGACGCAATGTTACAGCTCCATGTCCAGGAAGCTAAGCAGTCCATCCACACTCATATTAATCTCACTCATAAAATTCCAGCCCTCTACACAAAGTTTATACATCATACTTGAACTATGAAACACACACATCAATCTTCACGAGGACACACACATAAAACCATATTACAACACAAGCCCGTCATTACCGTTTTTAAGTCACGCAAAAATTAATCACCACCGGAACCGCGGCGCGGGCGCATCATCATCAATGTCCCACATATCAACGAACCTGTTACCAACAAAAGTGGCCAGGTTGAATGACCGGCAGACAATCAGGTACTTACGTACCGAATGCAGTCTTTCCCAGAAGGCCGCGACGTTTGCCAAAAAAACCAAATGTGTGCTCGCGTGCCGCCAAACATACATATAGCATGCGTACATATTATGATGAGAGCTTTGTAATAAATAATGCGGTCGCCGGGGTCGTTTTTCAAAACGGCCGTGCACGAGTCACTTGTAGGGGTCCCATACTTTATTATCTACGCTGGACAATCACATTAAAATCTCGAAATGAGGTTAGAATAAAATATCTTTGTCATCCTCAGAAAATTGAGTTTCTTCGGAATGAAAAACTCCGGGAAAGATTTAAGTATTATATGGATATATCATTCATCGCCCGAATTACAGCGGATTATCAGAGACACCAAATTTTGCTGCATATTATATGTTTTGTAATAGTTTCTGCTCAATGAGAACATGATATACATAATATAATATTATCGAGGTAAAACGAACTCTGTTTAATTGTATTTTTAAATAGGCGTCGCTCGCTTTACAATTAAAAAGGCCCAATACAAACCGTGTGTGTAACAAACAAACATATTACCCAGCATTTACTAATAGAATTTTCATCCCCAATAGTTTACAGAGGAAGAATCCGGCTAAACCGACACGCATGGCAGTTGTAGCGTCGGGACGGGCGGCGCAAGTTTTTATATGTCCCCAACGCAGTCCTTACCGGTTCCGATGCATCATTAGCATCGTTCATGCACTGCCCATTCGAATTATCCGGACAAACCGCTAGCCGTTGCATCCTCATTGTGGATAATATTACATGGAGATATTAGGAAGTCTTGGCTGAACGTTTTGTAAACTAAGACCAATATGGATAAATAATGCGGGTGTCAATCCCAGGCATTTATAAATCAACTAGCTTTTGCCCGCGGCTCCGCCCGCGTTATAAAGTTTTCAGGCTAAAGTTTTCATTATAAAAGTAGTAGTTTCCCGGGAGCCTCTCAAACTGTCTCCATACCAAATTTCATCTGAATACGTTGGGTAGTTTTTGAGTTTAACACGTTCAGGCAGACAAATGCAGCGGGGACTTTGTTTTATAATATATTTTTTAGAAATTTTTAAGAGGAATAATCCCATCATACATCATTGTTGCATAACTTTAACGCACGCAACGGAAGCTCTCAAAACTAATAATTTTTCCCCGTTTTTGCAACATGTTTCATTACTGCTCCGCTCCGATTGGTCATAGCGTGATGATATATAGCCTATAGCACTCCAGGAACAAAGGGCTATCCAACACAAAAAGATTTTTTCAATTCAAACACGGTAGTTCCTGAGATTAGCCATTACTGCTCCGCTCCTATTAGTCATAGCGTGATGATATATAGCCTATAGCACTCCAGGAACAAAGTGCTATCCAACACAAAAATATTTTTTACAGTTCGATCTGATAGTTCCTGAGATTAGCCATTACTGCTCCGCCCCTATTGGTCATAGCGTGATGATATATACCCCATAGTACTCCACGAACAAAGAACTATCCAACACAAAAATATTTTTTCAGTTTGAACCGGTAGTTCCTGAGATTAGCGCTCCCGGGAAACTACTACTTTTATAACGGAAAACTTTAGCTTGAAAAACTTTATAACGCGGGCGGAGCCGCGGGTAAAAGCTAGTCGTAATATAAAACTGCTCCTAATTAAAAAACCCCACACAAATTTCAAACTTAGATACTTGGTATAGTTTTTTGTCTCCCTTGCACCCGTTCTTACCGATTCCGAGATGGTTCATTCGCTTCTTGTTCAAATTATCTCTATGTTTGTCCACGGATGAGCTATAGCGTCATTATAAAGTATTAACTCATCCGTGGTCAAATGGACTTTAATAATGAATAGACTTGAAACTCAGTGTATTTTCTGTGTAGATACTTATCCCAGTTATTAAATTTTATGTCCTATTTATAATACACGACATAATTATATGTTATTGGGGTTATATTTAGTTAGTTTGTAAGTATAAAATAACAATGTATTTAATAAATTAAAATAACGAACTTCGAAAATTTCTCCTCATGAATAAGTCTAAAAACACATAAATTTCATTGAAAACTGGCAGGTTAATTCGAATTGATATAAATTTATTTTACTTCCGATTACCACACATTGAGATTTTCTGACGTTTTGAAAAACACATCCACGCAACGAAACCGCAAGAATATAGTATATAACGTACGGATTTCGTAGACACGTGAAAAGCACAAATAAATCGATATGAAAGGCACCAGGGCTCGTAGATAACCTTGCGGAGTCCGCCGCTGTAAATAAGGTCATTCCGCCACAATCACTACAATGCTCATAAAAAAATCTATTAATGACAAATGTACCACCTTATCACGCTTATCTGTTACTATCGATTTCACGCTGACGTCATAGTGCTATGTCATTTTTCTGCACGACAAATTTTGATTTATATATTTTTATGCCTTTTCGCCGATTCGCAGACCAAGAACTAAGCTTAGTTTAGCTCGCATGTTTGAAAAAATTACACATAAAACATAACTATATAAATACTGTATTGTCCACATAAGTGCACATGACAACAATCAATTGACTCATTAACTATCAGGAAAGCAATTGGATAATTGTCCAACAATAGCATATAAAGCGTCATTGAACTATCAAATGTTACAACTCATGTAAATTGATACAAGAATAATGAAAGAAAACTCTGTTATGCAAGGTGACAGGTACAGCAAATCAGATGTGAATGTTTAGAATGAGATAACATGTTTTATATGTTATGAAATAAAAGCTTAGACGAATAGAGATAATTATGGTAAGGGTGGAATATATATACTTTGTTTAAATAAATAAGTATTTGTATAAAAATAAAAATCTTTCATTAATGTCGGACATTTCGTTTCCATACACAAACAATACGTGTGTTCAAAAATTGCAAGTCATCTTGCCAAATTTAATGTAAAAACTCACACGATGATACAAGAATTATCAATAAACGATCGGCGCCATATTGAACATCTGCTTGATAGTGACGCAAATGTTTTTGGGCAAACCGTTTTGCACATGACTGCTTCTTCACACCTCCTTCTTAAAGCCTAGTTCCGACTGTGCCAGTATTTTAATCGAATATCGAGAAATTTAATCACTTATCTGCACTAGTTTTCTCGACTTATGTTTTGTAGTTAAGACATGTTTATTTATTGGTATACTCGCTACATAGCTACAATACTAGCGTAGTTCAAAATGGTCGGCCTAAGTAGCATCAGAAAATATTGGCTCAAAAAATTTATGTTCATGAATATTGTAGTACATAATATTGAAGGGTTAAAGATAGTGTGAAGCCATACAATATTTCGTAACTCAAAGTTCTTCGTAACGGCCAATTCTTTCAGTAAAAGTTATATCTATGCCTAAATTATGACATTTGTGTTGGGGTAATTCATATAGGTTTTATATGAGTCGTCACTTTTACACGTAACGAAGAAATTGTGTCTAAAACTTAAGCCATTGATGGCCAGGCTTAGGGCTTAACAACAGAGGAGCAACCCGCGCGTGTCGTCATGCTTGAATTAAAATAAAATATATTTTAATGATGACATAGGATAAAATATTTATTACAATTAGTTGCATAATAACACATCGCTAATTCTTACATATTTAGTAAATTTTCTTTGTTAAACCTGGACTCCAAGACCCAGTAGCTATTATTTTTATTTTAATACAGATACGCAAATCTAAAAACAAAAACATATTCCACCTATCAAAATTGATATTTTTGTCATCATTATACTTATAAAGTTTTCGCTACGAATATATTTTATGCTATGTATTCTAACAGTCATGATGTAGACCGCACCTGTATAAACATTGTGAAGCCGTATGGTGGTTATAAAAATACCATAAAAATTCTAAACATTCCCATAATCTACGAATTAATACCTATACAAATCCCATTCGTGATATATTTAGTCGCTTCAGTTTTATTTGAATTTGGAAAATTTCTGCTATTTAGTCCAAGTTGGTGAATTAACAATAAATTGTCGAACTTTCTTTACATACGCATATTAATATACTATAGTTTAATGATACCGTATGTATTTTTGGTTCAATTTGTCTATTCACCCACTATTTTGCATTGGTACCCCGAGGGTATCTTATTTGGGCAATCCAACGCCATCTCAGTTACAGCCCAACCTATAATGCTAACCTATTAAACCCACCAACAAATTTCTAGAAATAATAATCATAGCTCCATTAAGTTAATGTAATTCGCGTGTAACTCAATTTAGTAAATTCATAATAATTACTTGTTTTATTGATTAATGACCGTCTTAAATTTTCGCATCCTTCGCGAGTGCAAGGTACAAAATGTACATAATTTTATGTGGAAGTGTCACGCAATCTGATAATTTTTATTGACCATTTACCGCGATATTAATAAACAAGGTATATTTATCATAAGGACAGACAAACTAAATTAGCCTTTGATGATCTGCCGAGTTGATACTCGTCTGTACTGATTTACTCGACTTAAGTTTGGTGACTGCCATGGTTAGTTATTGAATGAATTGATGCTCTTACCAAATATCAAAATATGTCCAAAATAAATAAGCCCCTGACCATCTCCAACCTCTCACCTCCAACCGTGATATTTTAAGTCGAGTTCTCAAAAATATTAATTAGGTCTTCATCATATTCATCCGAAGGCCTACCATCAAGGATGCATTAAATAGATTTTACAGTACGCATGGGAGATCTTCGAGACTGCCAGGTGTTTGCAAACTTATTGCCATCGATTACAAACCTTGATCTCTGACAGGATACTTATTTATTTTTAATTGTTATTTATTTAATTAACTGTCAGGAGAAACTCAGGATTACACCGAATCCGCAACGTAAGTAGGCTACAAGATTAGTGGTTAAGATTCGTTCTATTAAAATATATCTAACCCATTAAATGTATGCTCATAATTTCTTAAACCTTAGAGGACGTAAAAGAAATCTACGTATTAATATATACTTTTCAAAATTTAATTTATAGTTCATAATAAATGTGGCTTACAATAACGATCTAAAGATAATGAAAGATATAACAGATAAATTAAAAAATAAATGACGCTATCATATTGCACGGAACATAACAATCGTCTCGGCGATATCTAATCAGCGATTGCGAACGTAATGACAGCGCGGCGTAGGGTTGCTAGCGTTAAAACAACGAATGTGAAAAACAAAAAAAATAGTATCTATTTACAAAAAATGACTCCTAAATACAAGTGTAAGTGTGTAGTGTAGTAGTGTCCTAAATAAAACTGTTTTGCACTTAACAGTTTTATTTTTTGCATCAAAACGAATATAACAATATCACTTGTTAGGTAAGTGATAACCGCAGCCTGTAAATCTGTGCATAATATTAGAATACATCAGTGCTGTGCTGACCTTTCAAGAATGATACGCATTTAAACTGCTCAAAACAAAATAGGGCGCACCATAAAGTTATTTAAAATTTTGTCTTGGAATATCTTAAAAGGTAATTATTAATGAAATAAAGCATTTAATTATATAGTTGACGTCTTTACGTGTGATTAACAATGTTACGAGGGACAACTTGAGTATACCATATTGTGCATCCAGCAGTTTTAGGGCACTAAAGTTAACAAGTGCTATCATTTATATCGGATCTAAATTCATACAGATTCTTCATACAGAGCCGTATTTCAGCATCAGTTAATGAACATATAAAGATATTTTAGTTGAAATTTATATTTTCTGTACATTTTAACATCTTTATTAGAATCACTGTAATAATTGCAGTGCAAAAATATGTGCTCTAAACAACAAATATTTTAAGATTCATAAATATGAGTTGACAACCCTAGCGCGGCATGCCGGCGTCTGTTGCAACGGCACTGACCTGCGACAACTGACAACTGTAACACCACCATTACATCGTAATTTGATAGCAACCGGCAAAAAACGTTGCTAAAGCATGTGTTACGAAGCAACGCGTGCAAGGTGTACGCTTCTGGGTATGCTTAACATGCATATTAGTATGAATGGAATTCGTAAACATGACCCGTGTTTTGCTCAGTCTTTACCTACGTAGACGGTTTTGGGTATTGTGCAAAACAACTGTGGTGGGTACTGTTTTGTATACAAATAAAGAGAGCAGTGTTTTTCTTCTTTATGCTTAAACATTGACAACACGTTTACAGATTGTCGATAAGCAGAAACTGTGGTGATCTTCCCAACAAATTATGGACTTATTCCTTAGCTTTAGCTTAGCTTCTGTTATAAGATAAATATATCAAAATTTTGCAAACTTGGAGATACATTTTTAAACCACTTTCGTAAAAGCTTATTGACAGCATTTGCCTGACTTCTCTATCGTCCAAAAATCGCACCTGATAATCAATCACAACCAATACTTAAAATATTGGATGTTTAATGTTTGACTTTTCAAAGTATGAGATGAGACTCCCCATCAGTCCCAATATGACATGAGCAATACAATGTCTCCTCGAACGCTGTAATACATAATTCAAATTCTCAAGATTTTTTTACTCTCAATCTCACTTACCATCAAGCGGACAGCCTCATCAGTTATATTAAAAAGACCCGACAGCGAATAAAAAAATAGGCAAAATGAACTGGTTCGTACCCCACACACGGGGTCCGGTATAAGTACACAATAATTTAAACATCATGTAGTTAATGCGCGGTTACAGTAACGGTACCTTCTTGGGAGTCGAAGTGTAATTTTTCACAAAACATACCATATTCGCCACTAGGGATGGAAGTGTTTGTATTTATCGATACCACTGCATATCGTTATGTCGATACTAAGGATTCATAAAGTGTATAACTCAGATTCCAAATTTGAATAGTATTTTATAACTGGATGATGTCAGTGTTTCTGGCTGGAAGAAAATAAAATCGATGGCTTTCTACGCGACAATTGATCAAATAAACAAAATCATTTAATTCTCAACTTATTACTAATAGCTATAATTAGGTATAGATACCTTCGTCTTCAATACTTAGACCTAATGATTTAGAAGTAAAATAACCTTTTATACGAATCTCGGTATGATCTTTTTCGTATACATATACTTAAATATTTTTGGGTTAAAAAAAAATATTTAATGAATTTTGATAAAAAATATCAACTCTATATCTTCTGTTCTTATGGTATATTTTAAAAGCTTCCAAGTATCGATGATCGATAGCCAAAATATCGACAATTTAAATATCAGACCGTATCCCTGACCGAGCCAAAAGAACTCATTCAACATTTTAATTTGACGCTATCAATAACAAGGGCAGTGGGTGTTTCAGCAATGGGTAATTTCAATATAAATAACGTACCGAGAAATTTATAACAATATTTTAATACCGCTATTAATTTTTGAAACTCATACCGCATGTAATGAATTAATGAATATAAAGGGACAATAAAGGGATCTTTATTTATAATAATATAACATTAAAGGTTCTAGAAACTTCTGTAAAAAATCTTTTTTACAGAATTTTCTATACCTTCAAATCACTAAAATTTTAGTATTAACAAATCTATACCACGGGCGTAATTGTAGCGCGTATACGTTTGTTTTTTTACGCTTCCAGTCGAACCATATCGATTTATGGTGTGAGCCCATAGCACGTTTAATAGGCGTATAGATGAGCTGATACGAGTTACAAATATGTCCAATAATAGAGATAAATTCCACTATGGTAAGATTAATAATTATAAAAGCCTCTAATTACTGACCAAATATAGTACAATCTTAACTCGGGTATGTCATATTTAAATCTAATTCGACAAAAACAATTAATTAAAAAAGTGCCTACATATTCTTCAGCAAACAGTTTGTTGGTTATGTTCTGTATACTATACATCAGCGAAAAAAAAGCTAAAATTCCCCTCGCCCTCCAAGTGGGGGTAACGATAAGGCTCTTTTTCCCGTGAAAAAATATATAAAAAAGGTTGTCCTGTATACGTAATCGAAAAAAAAATATTCCCCCACAATAGCTATTCCAAGTATTTTACGCAACATATGTTTAAACAAATCAAAAACAAATTAGTACATAGAACTGTCGACAATATGTAAATTTGCGGTGAAAAAAAGTGATTCATTCAGCGAAGTTTTGGAGGAAAAAAACATTTGATATAGCAAAAACGAGGTGTCCCTAATAACTTTATGAATCATGTCTACTTTCCTCAAAACTTTTTTCCTTTGTACAACTGAATGACGAAAGAAGAAAGTGGCTCGATTTTAAGTACTATAACTGCTTGAAACCTGCTACAACACTATGAAACTTTGTAACGACCAATCAGAACAAATTTTGTTGAACATGCTGTCAGATGATGTGTTTTTATTGGTCTATTTTTACTATTTACGAACAGTCAGAGAGGT
The DNA here is from genome assembly GCF_014839805.1 of Manduca sexta. Lineage (NCBI taxonomy): Eukaryota > Metazoa > Arthropoda > Insecta > Lepidoptera > Sphingidae > Manduca > Manduca sexta. The sequence goes on from NC_051139.1 coordinate 830,975, forward strand.
AAGTCATGAGAGATGTTTTAGATCTTAATTTCCAATAATTACAACTACTTAGTATTAGTATATACTTAGTAAAAGCATGAGAATAGTGATGAAAGGGAAGAGGCAATCTATAGTCTCTGCCCACACCTATGTGATAGAGCCGTGATAGTATGTAATGTACATATATATGTAGTATTCTACATACATACTGCATACCTATCACTTACGAACAAATAATAGATTTACGTTTCGCTCTAATGCTATATTTCGTCACAACCTATAAATTAGATAGGGGTCCGCCCCTAATAATGCATATAGTAACAATATTCTTCCTGTATTTGTGTAGGTACAGGAAGAATATTGTTACTATCTGCACAACTCTTATTAGGACCCACATCTTGAAAGCGTGACGGTGTTCATTAGCGGATAGGGTTTACTGGGGTGACCATACGCAATGTTTTAGACAGAAATGACCCTTTTTTCTAATCGACTATAAAATTATTTCAGATGTACATCTTCTTTATAGAATAAGTTTTTGAAATCCCTATGGAAAACTTATCCTAATATAAAAAAGTATACCGAAAATATTTGTAATTTCGAAAAAAAATCTCACGTTAAAAAAGGAAATCTATACTCTGGTATATTCAAATTGTTGTGTTTTTACAAACAACTTCCTAAGCTAAAATTTTCACGTTTTCCATGTTATTGATATTTAAATTTTTCTTAGCAGTACCCTGTCAAACTTGAACTTACTAAAAGTAACAAAAAGTAATTACATATTATACTATAAGACATATCTTATTATATAGGTGTCCCATTCAAGGGCCAAAAATGGTCACCCTACACATGACGTAACGCGACAAATTGGGCCACTGGACGCAAAGGAACGGGACCGACGGTGTAACGAGCTGAAATTGTCGCGGAGACGTCCCGCCCTACTGACACACTTGGGCCCTCTGCGCATGCGCACACCGAAATAGCAATTGCATATTTAACTGCTGACACGCGCCGTACGCTTGCAACAATGACGGTCTGCATCAAATTAATAAACCTTTAGTGATGAGTTTAATGCAAGACAATGAATGTCTGATATGACCGCAACTACTCCATTGTTAACCTACTTCAAACAGATTCTCGATGTAGGAAAATTTAAAGCTCAGTAAATGTCACAGCGAGTGGAGTGACGCATAGACTGATGTTATCTCTAGTTTTATTTGTGTCTATATCATTACTAGTCAAAATGAAGGCATCCGCAGTAATAGATGCGTGAAGTATCAATTTACCTACTGTGGTGTCGTCTCATTGCTCATTGGCCGCGTATGTATTTTTGAATTTCGCCATCACAGAACAGATCTACCAGATCTAGGTGGTGTTGGATTTGACTACTGAACTACTTTGAATATTTGGGAAAGACTTACGCGAGCATTATTTCATACTATAGTTTTTCATAAAAATACAATATACTTACACACGCGTTTCATTCATACATCACACCGCTAATGTAAAGAGAATTTCACTCAAATTGTCACGTCATGCAACTTTTACTGCAACCTACCATTATGTATGAGTCTCATTCCATACTATGTAATATGGCAGAACTAACTTACTATCGTTTATGAAGCTATTTACACAAAGAAACTGAAAGTGAGATTATATTATCATCATATTGTATATCATAGTAGAGATTCATTCAGAAATTGTCTTTCGATCAAAAGAACGGTAAAATGCAAGCATGTTATAAAATGGAAATTGTTACTGCCAGCCATGAACTCTTAACACTAGATGACTTTTAGATGAAATCCATAATATGATTGATCATAAATCCATAATGAGGTGTCTAGGACCCTGACAATTACAAAATATCACGTGACGCTCTGCTAAAGCGCCTAAGATTTTTTGTCAACCTTTTTGTTCATATAAAAGCTCATATGATTTTTTCATGACTACAAAAATGCTTACAGATGTCAGCGAGCGAGCCAAGGTGTAACCAACCAATGATATATCATCCAGATATTAAAACAAATTATAATCGGGCTCCGATGAATACCCAGCAGTGTCCCACTTTCCCTAATCAAGGAGGCCATGAGATGCCAGAAGCGATAACATTCGAGTTCAATATGTGACCGTGTCATAAGGTTATTACCATGACATTATGCAACCATTGGCCACAACGTACTCGTGCCTACTTGCACAGAGACCGGCGTTCTATTGATACCGATATTCAGGTCAATCGTCAACGCAAATTGCATTTAATTGAACAATTAAATAATTTAAACAATTTAATCGCACGCATCGTGATTCAATTTAATTGCATTTCGGAACATGGGGTCCGGTGTCATTTGTAATTTTTTATTTGATTAATACGATATTTAAATTATTTCATTGGTATTTGAAACACAATCGAATGATTAATCGTCTCAATCTTTGTGTTTCAATTAAAATGATTAAAATTTATTGAGTTATATCGAACTCAGTAATTTAAATTGACTTCGTATAAATTGATTTAACAATGTAATTAATCAATAACACAGACGTCGATCGGTAGAAAAACGGCTTTTATTAGTAATTCCTATGCAAAACACATCCGTGACTACTATAATTCACGACAATGCATAATTTCACTGTATATCAAGGGCAGGTGGCTGCATACAACCATCTATGAACCTTAAGCCGTAAGAGGTATTAGTACACACAATCTACAATTCGCATCTTTTGTTCTTAAAGACTTTATATACCTAAGATATGCTTAAATTTGAGATTTTAAAAACGAATTTAGAAACACAATAAATATTTTTTTAAAAACGATATCGAATCTTTAAACTTGTATTCAAAAAATATATTTTTATTAAGTTTCTCTAATTATAATTTATCGTATTTAAGATGTTAATGAGTGACAAGAAATTATTTTTTAAATTGGTTTTAAAGAATATTTAACTGTAACAAACGGTTTGATACAACCGGCTCTAAGAGACAGTTTAGAATGGAACCGCCACTGCATTACACGCATACTTACATCACTATAAAAAGTTTATTGTGCATTGTTTTGCATCCTACAATTACCTAAGAGTTACATTATATAAACCACCACATAACACCATGGAGTACGTTGCAACGGATGCGGCAACGCAGTGCGGTTTAATAACATCCTGGCAGGTTTCTTTAGAAATCGCTAGCGTGTTCCAATACTATACACTGAATAACAGAGAAAATAAATTATATTTAAGAACAACGCAACTGAGTGACTTATTTTTTAATCAATGGTTACAAAATAAATGAGAATTACAGGACTAATCAAAAGTAAATAAAATATACACGTTTAAAATTCGGAAGTCAAAGTGGCTAATGACAATTATATCATTACCGCAGTGACGTTACTGCCAGAACCACGCACGAGTGGGAGGGAGATAGCAAGTTGATACTAACGCCGCCCAAATCTCATTATATTAATTGTTTGTTTACTCGTCGGATGTATGACTTTCTTGTTCTGATCTGTAAGCGACTAATATACCGTGTATGATTAATATTTTTGTTTACTTCGACCACAGCAGTAGGTACAATGTAATGAAAGTGCAAAACATACATTGAGTACATGCGAAATACCGTTCTATTTGCATCGTACAGAAGCGGAACAAGGCCGACTGTAGCATAAAATAGGACCTTTTATCACAATAACACAGTACTGAACACGCTCCGCGATAACTGAGTAGGTAACACATTTTATACAGGGCAGGATCTCAAAAAACTGATGATCTAATAGAAAGTATCAAAACCGCTTGAAAAGACTTATAATACCGAATAACTGTAGGTGCTTGAGTCTATAAAAAGGATCGTCTGGAATAAAAAGCAAGGAATAGCTCTGAAAGGTGTTATAGCGTACTGCTGCTTGGCAATCGATAAACCGAGCGATGGTACCCATAAGGATTTTCGCATAATATAAGAATTACAAGTACTAATTAAAACACAAATAATTATCAGAGAATAATAAACATTATTATGCTTTCATATGTACTGATAAAAAGAGAGTTATTTGTATCATGTGAGAAATAATTTCAGTAACAACAGCTCATGATAACTTTTAAACTTGTAAATAATTTAATCTTTCTCTAAATATGAGAAATGTCCGCACCTCATTTGAAGGACATGTCATTATGACTTATTTTTATACTTCGCATTAGTTTATCAGTGCCTATCATGTGCATGCGCTTATTGCGTTTTTTGCTGCACTTACGCGATGCACCAGAGAATCGGCTAATGGGCGAGTATCCTATATACTTTGTGCTTGGATAGAAACCTACGTACCTTACCATAGCGACTCGTTCAAAGGTCAACAAGTATGGTTACAATAACACATGTAAAAATTTTCTACGTTGTTAATACATGCAAATCAATTTCACTCTGAAATACGATGTTAGCTGAGACGCTGTCAAATTAAAATCAGTATCTTAAGATCGCTTCTATTTTATAAACAGATATCAACAGCATTTCAATCTACATCTTAAGTCACGGAAGACGAAATTTGACAAGTTTTGTTTATTAATCAGCTCCGACTGAGCTGAGAACAAGCACTTAAATTACAGATTAAATATTGTTTATTAAATAGTTCAATACTTTAAATGTCTACTTAAGATCCTACTTAAAAGTGTGATTAGGTTTTTAATACGGTCCTAGGACTGCATTGTATTTACCATCAGGTTTTTAAGTCTCGTCTAGACCAGGCTATTGAAATAGGTCCATTTATTTTATATGTTTTAATGCGATTGACGCCGTACTTTGGACGGTATGTTTACAACAGGGGAATGACTTGTTATCCGCATTTTAAATGACTTATGATGTCATTTAGCCGGTATGTTGAACATCTCTATTACATTAATTTTGTTGCCTAGAATTGCCTTTCGTTTTACACAAGTATAAGTCATTTAGTATTTCAAAAAGTGCCCGAGGAAAACTATTCAATGTCCAGATGAAGACGTTTCAGACAGTTCAGAAAAAAAAATGATATAAATTTAATAAGGGATATTATTCTTTATTACACTCATTATTAAAGAATAATAGTCCACGAGTTCCGGCCGAAATGTCCCAGGGTTTTGACGCTTTTGTCCAATAATAATAAACAAGCATTAGGGCCGGCGCAGTCACAACAAACACCGGCCACTTTGTACATTAACGTTCGTACTAACCCAAACACGAGGCGTTTGTATTTTTTACTACACAACCATGCACCGATAATGAGATGCAGTTTTTGTAAACACACGAGTCGTGTAAATATTATTAAGGTCATTGAGATAAATATACGTAACACGATATCAATATAGAGATAAATTAAATGAGCTCACAAGTGTAGCAGGGTAAATAAGTTGTCGGGGTTCAAAACCCAGAATCAAAATATTAACGACATTATAGCTTTCATAAATCAATCATTAGTTTTATAAATTATTAAATAAGCTAATATGGTCTTAGAACGTCCCCGATAATCTAATGTTAAAAATCTTAAACGAGCTTTCGCGAGTCGCCAAGCTTTTGGCACTAGATCAATAAGACAATGAGGTACACATGATACATTGCGGGTTATGTTTCATATAATGTCGTTACTAGAGGTCCCGATTACCAAAATTTCAATAAAATCAAAACACTATGCGAAAATTGTTAACACCTCAGATCATAGATCTACCTTCAGACTTCAAGATTTAGACACTCATGTACCTATCACGACAATACATATACGAATTGATTTTATATTAAAATCGTCCGACTGAATCGACATAATTTTTATCAAGCTTTTGTTTTCAATACACGCGCCATTGACTCCGCCATAATTCAATAGATTTCGGGCGCAGCACCGTGCTGAGACCGTGGGTCGGCAAGAACTAAAAATATCATCCATAAATTATATAAATACAACCACAAACTCGGTCTATCGTCGAAGCCGAGATATCTTGTTTATATTTGTAATTTTGGCTAAAAACGGAAAAGTAACAAGATAACCGATTCGAAATCGCGATAAAAGCCGCATTGTCGCCTGGGACACAAGAGATCGCGGTTTGATTCCCGCTAGACTTATTACACCAGTAATTTTGTGTATTAACCCAGTTTGTGAAACTGTATTACAATAAAATAACATAATAATCGGTTTTGACTTTAGACTATTTGTGATTTGCAGAGACCCCAGAGCTATAAGTCGTCCACTACCAAAGCGCTGATGTTTATGATCATTCGTATAGATAACATCCTAACGTCCCCTCTACCATCCCATCTTTACACGGCCGTGTATAGCCAAACTTGAAAACGTTAAAATATCACTCACCCATATAGAGCGGCGACTGTCTGCTGCCAACGTTGTCGTCGACGTACGGTATGCCGAGCGTAGCGATACCAGTCTGGCCCACGCCCACCACCAGCAGGCACACGAACAGCCACGGGATCACCACCGCCGTGATGGAAGAGCGCGTCTCCGTGTTGATCTGCTGCGCGCGGTCGCAGAACGTCATGTTGTTGTAGAGGTTGCAGACGGGCGCGGCACCCGACGTGTGCCCCACCATGTGCACGTTGAGCAGCTCGGTGCCGTACAGCAGGTGCGGCAACACGCACCCGATCACGCCCACCGCCAGCACCAACATCATGCACGCGATCCATCGCGGCCGGTGCCCGCGCCCCGCCAGGTACGTCAGGAACAACGCCGTGCATATCTGGCCGATCTCGGTTGCCGCTAACAGCGTCCCCGTAGTCTTCGATTCCACTTTTGTATAGTTTTTTCGAGTGTCGTCGTCACGCTCACGAAGTATGTGAGGAACATGCCCTGCAGCACCCAGCCGGACAGGAACACCAGCATGAACACCCTTGTCGAGTAGAAGGCCGACCGCGGCAGCGCTCTCTGCGCCTCCGGCGGCAGTTTTGTGTCGAGGGATCCATTGTTGTTTCCGGTGGCTAGCCGTTCTTGCTCCTCGGGCGTTGCTTCGACGCCTTTCATGGCGGACTCGTCGGCCGCCGGGCCCGGAGCAACCGCACCCGCTGTGGATGCTGTCGAGACAACGCTCGCCCTGCGACAATAAAAAACACCATTGTATATCGAAAACACGTTTGATCGACTATTAATATTCAACTCACGTCATGGTAACAGCGACGCGGTTTACTAGCGCACAACCCCTAGTTTTACAATTATAGGAAACGTCCGACGGAGCAGAAACGTTGTGCACGCGAAGCTTCGCCAGTTCTGATACTTCCGCGTAACGGGACCGACGCGGAGGGCGCGACCAGAGGATACAATACTGCGGCGGTGAGGCGACTCATGCGCATAGTTTTCGGGGAGTCGTTCACCCGTCGGGCTTTGGTGTGGAGGGTAGGAGGCTGCGTGCGCGCACCCGGCGCGGCGGACACCGACAGGCCGACTGCACGGCGAGTACCGGCGCAGCGCACTGCACCCGCTGCACCCGCCCCTCGACATCTCCCCCCACACGGGGGTTTTTATTGGTCGTCTATCCGTTTTTTGTCCGGCGTGCAGTTACGCACGATGAAAGGCGTCTGCACACCGCCCTTCACTGAAGATTCCCTCTCGTCTCGACGCTTCGGAATGTCTTTGTCGTTAAGCTTATTTAAGCTGCGCGATGCACGCGATCGACACGCGAACCAAAAATCAAACAAAAGTTTAGGACATTTGAAATATCGGAGTAGATTTGAAATTGTACCAGGGCACGATGTTTCTGAACGGTAACAGTTGCACATCGGTATAAGAAGAGGTCACACGCTCTAGGTTCGCAATAACACCAACAGTGGAATATTAATGTGATCGACTCACACGGATAACAGGACTTGCGAAACAGCAACGGGGGCCGATGACCACGGACGACCGATGTGCCGGCTGCGACCAGTTCTGAACCACCACTCCATACGGAAAACTGACCGAGCGCGAAAGTGAAACACTAGGGGATGAGTCAAAGCGGCCTATTTTTTCACGTGTGTCCATATATAAAGCCCATTGTAAACTGCATTCCGAGATAAAATGTGCAGTGGCCGAGCTACTATCTGGCCAGTGATAACGGGATGCGGCAAGCACTACTCGCGAGCCGAAGCCGGGTTACTGCCCGCACCGAGTTACGCAGAACGCCCTATTTATCTCGCAACTCTGCACGACCTCTATTAAAAAAGCCATATTTCTGAGAAGCACCATTCCGTTTTGATATGCAGCCAAAATATTAATTTATCATTTGAGTCGGCGGGGTGCGTGTTTATCGCGCACAACATTGTGCCACGTCTCTGCCCGACAGGTTTATAATTAAGGGTTAATTACAAAAACGCCCGCGCGATGTTGTGAACCTCCCGTGTTGGATAAATGAAAAATGTTGTATTCATATTTTATTTCGTTACTAATATTTTGCAATTATTCGGACGTTACAGCATGCATGATTTATAAGAAATGTGATCAGCACTATAACGCTGTCAAGCTTCTTTATTTATCCGACTGTCATTAAGTTCAAATTGTGCTAATGCGATAATGAGTTTCGCTGAACAGAGTATTAAGAACTACAACAGGTTCAACAACATGCAGACCCGGAACAAACATTTGCGAATCAGAAATGCATTTGACGAACGCGCGTCTATCATAATCTTCGTCCCCCCAATGGTCAGTATATATAATCCCGATAGTCAGTAGTAGGGTAATTGTCTATCTTTTACTTTTACTTTCATATAAGACGGTGACAGATGATGTAGAGGGCGAGTAATTCAACTTTCTTAATACAAACCATAAATACAGCAGCTTTAAAACCAACTTTGTACGTAAACCCAATTAAAACTATAATTAACCGTATTTTAATTACCTGTTTGACTTGTTAATATTTTATTTTTTTATGTCATCCAAGATCTTTCAACACTTGATGTTTATTTTCATAACGAAATGATGAAACAGAAAAATAATGTTCACGCTGAGAGATACTTTAAAACTGTTTCATTATGTTTTTTGGGTGGCTTGTAGCTCAATGATTAACAGACGGACATAGCATGAGTGAAATGGGTATGAATTGCAAAAAACCTTATTTATCATTCCCTACTGTTCGTGTTAACACCTCAACATCATTATACTAAGAATTTCGGTTATTTTAAATTGGAACCCGCTGTTCGACCGAATGAGAAGCAATACACACGGGTTAAATTGTAGATGTATGTCAAATGGTGGTCATTTATGGCCATACAGTATGACGAACTAACATTCCAGCATATAACAAAGGAAATGTTTGCAACCCAACAGTCATATTTGGTAATGAAAATCTCTTAGTAATTAAATCTACTACCTCACCAGTTTCAAACTAAGCCTACAACTAAACCATTGAGACATTCGGCAACAACGTCCCATCACCACATCATATCACCTCTCCATAAGCGTACTATTAAATAGTAGTTAGGGAATGAATCAACCTGACTTCACTTTCATAGAGTCGAGACCGCATATTTACAAAGCTTAATAGGGTTGCGACATCACAAGTGCGAGACAGAACTGGCGCCATTACTATCTTAGATAAATGCGAACTTGTACTATTAACAATTAATTTGGTTATTAACGCGCTCCGCAATTCCTTGACAAATGGCTTCAATTTAATAATACCCAATAAAATGTGGGTTTAACATCAGAGCCAACAGGCAAACTACCTATTACGTCAATAGTGCTAAACACACGGCACAAACTGAGTAACTCTGCCTAACCTCTTGAAGATAATAAGAAGATATTGAGGATAATATATATGTTTTAGGGATAAAATATTTATTGTAATCGTGTTGAAAAGTGCATTGCTGAGCAAAAATGTCAACTTCAATAATTAGAAAGGTTAAACCATAGCCCGCCACGCTAATTGCTTCGTCCGTTAGCTAACACGGTCCACTATCTCGTGTTAGTTTGGTTAGGTTCTAGCAATCTAACTTGACGAAACAAAGCAAAATTTTAACGTGGCTCTTCTTCAAGACATCATGATCTTTAAACCTACTACTTAGTACATCATGTTATAGATAAAAATAGCTACTTAAGATCTATAGATTGAAATGAATTTCGTCATAAATCTATTTCTTTCTATAATTATTTTGGAAATTAAGAATATTTTAGTTTGACAGAAGCGGAATGTCACCGGCCCTTTCGTTCCACAGCGATATTGTGGCAAGTACAAGCCAGCAATTTATTTAATCTTCCGCGATTGAATGGCAATGAATTATGAGACGACCGCCCCATCTATTGGCATAAATTGAATGAAGTATCTCCAAGACGGCACCAATAACCGCTTGCAAGTGTTAAGGAATCAGATACGCTTGTGTGTGTTTGTAATGATATGTCGTTACTGCTAAGGACTGATTTAGACAATTCATTTTATAATATTTCTTTTTAATAATTCGATCCTGTCTCACGCCTTAAGGCAATTAATATGAGCATTTAAGTTTATATGTACAACAATATATAGAACCTAAAGTTCGAAACCCATTACTTGAACAACCATTAAAGTCCGAAAGAGGAATAATTACAGCACACATTAGAAACACGCCTGACACCACAAACCACGAGATTGCATCGAGTTGCAACGTACGCTTCACGTACGATGCATCTTCACCATGTAGCTTTGTACATAAACCTAAAATACTATACACAATGTGGTAAACCGAGAATGCAATGAAGAAAAAACCGAAAGCAGTATGTCAAAATCTTGCAGAGTGGAAATTTAATCGCTGCCTACCCTTGTGGAATACAATGCACAGTATGACTTACACCGATGATTTTATTCCTTACAATGCTAAATAAATATCACACTTTCTTCGATTTTTCGAAGGTAGACAGAAGCGAAATATGGATTCATTGTGACAAATTGATATTTCGCACGCTATGTTAAATTCCATATAACAGGCTTCGAGCTTATTCCCATTTACCGGATACAATTTAAGGCTCCGAAATATTCTGAACACTAACGCAAAAAATAATTTATGCAACCCTTAGCATTCGCATTGAGCACGCCACATTACACTGGCAACCGAACTACCAAAATAAGTAATACGATTATTAGGTACACGAAAACTAAATAATAAACCACAATCTCGTCGCAACAAGAACAAAAAATACAGCATAAAGGAAAATATTCATCGTGTCCTCACTTGGGATTCAGGGACATTAGAAAATGAGCGCAAACAGAATTGCGACGTCAATCCCACATCAAAATTCACCGGCGTGTCAAAACCAATAACAACTTGAAGTTTTACGGAAAAAAAACGAGACGATTTATTTTCAAATTCACCACGAGCGGTGATATAAATATCATTGACCTAAACTTGTATATTTGATTTTGCTCGCGTGTCCGCCCGCTAAAATCGTTTTGTGGATAAATTGAAAATGTAGCTTTAAATATTTATACTAATATTATAAAGTTGAAGAGTTTTTCATTCGGCCGGAGCCGCAAGCAAAGCTAGTATTAAATACTTCTGAGAATCGGATCAGGGGTTCGTCTGCTTAAAAAGCTATCATAAATATTAAACATCGTAACACATAACATATATCAAAGAAATCTTAGCCATATTATAGTAGCCCGAAAGCCTAACCCTTAAAAAGTTATGAGCGGTTCCATATTTCAAATCCCCGAGGAATCAACCCAATTTATTAAAGAAAACAACCGGCCAGGGCAGATTTATTCAATTAGGGTCTTGACCGTATTCCATAAGACCATATAAATTAATTTACTTGCGATATCAGACAATTTATTATATATAACATTCTACATACAAGTATTTTGAAAACAAGAGGAAAAACGGCTTCCAGCTATTTGTCTTTGGAGGATAAACATTCGGAGATGGCATTGAGATAATGTCATTAATTTTAAATACAATAAGTTATATTTATACTACTGTAAGCCCGAGTCCTTTCGAGGAATCGGTGTCTTTAACCTGCGCAGCAGTCAGCACCTCAGTGCCGAAGTTTGGTTTAAACATTTTTTATACAAGTGAATGACAGAGACGAAGATCGCATGTCTGATTACAAAACGGCTGCCCATTCAGTAAACTACATCTTTAAATTATAAAGTACTGGTTACCAGACCCTAAACGCATTATTATACAGCGGATTGAATGCGATTGGATGCCGCCATATTTACTGATGGTGTTCATAGCATTAGTATAAATATTTATATTAGAATAAGTCATATGAATTTTAGTGGGTCAACTGTCACTGTAATAATATAATGTTCTGTGTTGTTCTTACTACAATATTAATTATCATATAAGCGTTATGATGTAGCTTCACTGTAAGCTTATATTCGATTTTAAATAAATAACTAAATAGTTCAAGATTAGGCCTCATAACTTCACATTTTCAATGACCTTCTAAACAGGACATTGACATTCTTATAAACTGTTTGCCAACAGTACCTATGCAGAGCTGTTATCTACTAGAACAGCGTTTCCCAACCTTTTTCAGTCCACGGACCCTTAGGAAATCAAGCACAGCTTTCACGGACCCCCAATTTTTCAAAAAAATAAACAGCAAAAAAAACGGTTTAGGTATTTATTTTAGTTAAGTATTACAGATAAAAAGAAATACAGAAGGTAATTATAACTGTTTATTGTGAAAAATATGAAAAAAAAATAATGTGAAGGTTGGTGTTGCTTTTTTGCAACCAAATCAGGGATATTCGGGTTGATGTTGCTACTAAGCTGTAATCTCAAATCAGATTCTACTTGTAATCTGTTTCTGTATTTGTTTTTTGTATAAACAAGAGTAGAGAATGCCTTTTCACACAGGTATGTGGTTGAAAAAAGCAGTAAAAGTTTCAGTGCTTCGTCCGATATCTCTTTATAATCTGTCTTTACATTCACCCAAAAACTTGATAGTGAAGATTCTTTGAAATTGCGTTTCAATGCTGAATCACCAGGATATTTCTATTAATTGGTTTTCCTGTACAACTGTCAAGCCAGTAATATCTGAAACATCTGTGTTAAAAGGGTCTGATATCCAATTTTTATTTTTGTCGGGTACTGGAAAATAATCCTGAAACGAAGACCTCGAAGTGCGGAGATGTGTCACCATTTCATCTTGTACTTATACTGGCAATATTGCTTCAAAAGAGGAGTATAAATTAATAATAGTGTTTTACTAACATCATTGGATACATCCTTTTTAATTTTTTTTAAATATCGTAATTTTAAATTCGGTTTGCTGATTTTCCGTTTTGCGGCCCTATGGCACTTGATGAGCGATTTTTGTATGGTTCAGAGATGACACCGCGGACCCCCATACGTATACTCGCGGACCCCCAGGGGTCCGCGGACCACAGGTTGGGAAACGCTGTACTAGAACAATAATCGTCTCCGATATAATGGGTATGAGATTGAAAATAGTTGCACATACTGATTGCAACACAAATATCTCACATTACAGAGGTCTTGAAATATTGTGATTATTACATGTATCATGTCGGCTAGGTTTTCTAACTTAATTTATGTAGTCAAATAACTCCACAATACCAAGTGATTACTACATTAAATTGTTAATTAAAATGTTTAGAGGTAAATCTATCACTACTAATGATCGGGTTACGAAAAACAAATTGCTATTCTATTGCCATACGGGTGCTCATGGCTTTTTCCTCAGACTCACGAGACTTTGAAGAGCACGTGTAGCACGTTTCCAAGTGTTATAAAATAGTTAAATGACACAACAAAGCGACTGTGTCAGGTGTTCCTGATGGCAAGTACAGTCTATAATGTTAACTCAATAACAGCGGCACTCGGCAGCCTCTACAATCTGTCAGGTTGTGTTATGTAGACTCGGTTTGTACACTATTTGCAAACGATCAAACGTTCGTAAAAATAATTAGAAGACCTAGATTCTTCTTTAAAACAGAACATTCGTTTATAACCTGAGTCGCCTGAAAAGTCTTTCATGTATAGAGTTAAAATATTAACATTTTTCACTTACAACTAATAAAAATTAAACCACTATTACATAAAAAATTGAGCAAAATGATAAAAAGTTTAATTATAAAACATATTATTATTTGTTCTCAATTCATTATTAATATTGTACCTAATGACCTATTTTCGTATAAGTAAACCTATTGTACACAGCCGGCCTAGCATGCGCACGACGACAAAATTTTGTCGACACTTTTTCTCGTGATTTTGTCGTTTATCTCTATATGTCTACCGACACTAACATGCGCGCTCATTTTCTCGACTTGTCACGAGAAAAGTAGAGAAAAATTAATGTTTTATTAATCTGTGGTATTTTTGTCTACAAACCCTAACATGAGCAAATAATTTTATCGTTTTTGACACTCGTAAACGAGATATTTGTCTTCTTTGATATTGTACGAAGAGATAAACCGAGAAAATTATCAATTTAATTTATTCGTTAAAACGCGATGGTGGTATCTTACTATAGTAAAAATAATATCGGTATACGACAAACGAGAGGCGTGTAAAGTGGAAAGAAGACATATTATACTTAATTGATTTATGATATCCCTTTGCTACAAAACGAATGGCATTGTATATTAAAGAAAAGTTTGCTCCCGATTTGGAGTCTCAAGCCAAAGGCATAGCCGTCCGTTTAAAGGTAATTGAATATATTTATTACATACTTAATTACATAAGTAGCTGAGTTTAATATCAATTGAAGTATTTTGATTTATAGATAATGGAATCATTTTTTTTTTAGGTGAGACTCGTGAATTTTACGTGCAAGGTATGTTAGGGCTCTTAGATTGTACCCATATAAAAATATTACCTCCTAATGAGCCACAAAGTGCACAATATCAAAAAATGAGGAAGGATGCCTGCAACACCAAGGTTCAACTGGTAATGTACTATTAATTAATTATTAGAGTTAATAGAAATAAAAAATGAATGTACTTTGAGAAATATCTTCACAATTAATACATAGCGTGATACCTTTCATAAAAATGAAATTAGTGTTCCAACTAATGAGGTAATAAGAACTATTTAATCAGATTAATTGCAGTTTTAATTTTGTTTATTTTAATACTACAAATACAAATGAGTAACTTGTTTTACCATAATGTTTTGCAAAACTAGTACCTATATGTTACCAAAAATGTCACATTATGGATTCAAACAGCAAAACTCTTAATGTGAATGCCAGGTATCGGAGAAGATACTATTACTATGCAACTTAACAATATGAACAAACAATTTCTTGCTTTATTTCTTTATTAAAAACTTCATTTACACTGATTGTATACTGATGGACTTAACAATAATGGATATATGGTTATACACTGTTTCAAATAGTTGTTTGACTATATTATTTTACCACTGGTACAACTTCACATTATATTACTATTGTTAAGTAACTGTAGGTAATGCAGTATTTTATGTTACAGTGTTCCAATGGAGGAAACTATTATAAATGACCATCATATGTGAGAAGAACCTGTACAATTATCAGTACCTGCAAGTGTCTCACAAGCAGGATGACCTCAATTATAATAAATAGATATTTTCCTATGTAAATAATGTATATTTTATTATATTCATATTTTAAATATCAACATAGTTTTCATTATTACAACAAAATCTTCTACACAAATTTAGGCAACAATAGAATATTTCATAATAACTTGTTATACAACAAATTTCCTACTATTACTGTAATGAAATACTATGAACACTTACAAGAAACAGAAATTGCACTCTCAAGTAATTGCTGCAGTTTACTTATAATATTAATTTCCTAAACCAACAGAACAAGAACACAAAAAAACAGAACAGAACCAAATTTCCTAACATACAGATGTTTTATCTAGTGTATAAATAAAGATACCTAACGAAATATATATACATGATATTAAGTATTTAAAAAATGTAGTTTTTCTTAAAAAAAACTGGTTATAAAAGTACATATTTTCATTAAAGTATTAAGTTCAAACCGAGCAACTAAAAAACTGTTTTGGGAGTAGTATTTGGTAAGCTCTTCAACATGGTGTTGACTGCTGGGCTGGGGACATTCCAATGAATGTAGAGGCACTTGATTCACGGAACTAAAACAAAAAGAAAATATATACTTACTTCATATTTTAATAAACACTAATACTAAAAAACATCAATTACCATCGAATAAGAACAAACTTGAGCTTTGTGGCTGCAAAGTTCAACTTACAACATTGGTGTTTTGCTAATAAGGTTATTGTTTCACTATACTTACATCAATTGGGTATTTTGTGAGGCCCAAAGTCACAGCCATCTCCTTCCCGATTGGACTACTGATTCCATTAGGCATTATGGTACATCGTTCTCACGGCGGGGCGTAGTCACCCGAGGTAAAGTCCGGCTTGGGCACCATATACTCGTACAAATAATTGTCTTATTAGATTTTATTTGATTTGTGTCTTGTTACTTCGTACTCCAAAATAGGGCGGAGCTGTTATTTTGTTTTAGAATCCTTATTATATTGTACAATATTATTATTAATTTTGAATTTGTTTACTTATTTACGTTTTTATTTACATTATGCTCTTTGTTATGACATAAACTGTCACATAAAACGTCAAAAACCTAATTGGATCATAGATCTATAAAAATTGAATGAACTAAAACCATTGTAGCTATATTAGAAAATAAAATGTTTAGAATATATATTTCAATGGGCAACATCGGTTTGTCTTCACGAGTAAACTTATGTCTTCAACGAGGAATTTGTCGATCGTGGTGCGCATGTTAGAGAAAACGAGATATTTATCGACATCGACAATTTGTCTACTCTCGTTCTCGAGATATCTCGTGATGCGCATGCTAGGCCGGCAGATTACCATAATCGAAATGAAGGTTTGTGCGCACGAACCTAGGACGTCTATGATAAATCCTATGAGTGAGAGGATCGCGAGCGGTCAAGGTGAGTGAGCAGGTACCGATGACACCGCACATCTTGCGTTTGTTTACAATAGAGCGCGCTCACGAGCGTATAAAAGTTCAACTCTTGTTTCTGACAAACAATTATAAAATTGCCTATAAAAAAGCGAAGGTCAAAGGTGATAAAAAAAAATTATAAGTTAATTTAAAGAAATATCCAGTATCGATATGTTGAGGATTGTAAGAAAATTGGGTTTTTCTCTATTTAAATTCCTAGCCAAGAAGCCCAGGATCCCGTATAAACTGCTATATATTTAATAGCAAGAGATAATAACCCTATTTCTTCATTGATATCAAGTCACATGAAAAACATTCAGAAGAGTAATTCATTTATCGCCATACAATACGCACTCTGTCTAGTAAGTCATAAAAATAAGTTCCTCGACTCAGACTTAAAGTAATGCAAAAAGGCAAACGTTGAATGTAAACTCTCAAATAAGAGATAAACAGCTATCTTGTGCAAATATTTCACGAACGTGCACGTCACACGCAGCCGTGACGGGTCCGGGCAGAGCCACCGTGTGGTGTCAGAGTCAAAAATATCGAGAATTGTTAGATTTATATTTTTATTGACTATTCGGCAATATTGCATTGCTAATGTGATATTATAATAATAATACTAGAACTTTTATTGCATAACATATACGACATTGTGCATAACCAATAAAATATACAGAAAAACATAGAAGAAAATAAATACAAGACATGGTTATACAATGGGAGTTTTATCTCTAAGAGCGACTTCTTCCAGACAACCTTTGGATGGAATTGTATGGAACAGAAACAAATAATAGATGGCAATACTGTGTGAAGTAAAGACCAAAGAAAATGTCAAATGAAAAGGGACAAAACTAACCCTTTTCGGCACAATTATGCCGGTCTACTAATTGTTTCTTGCCGCTCTATTAAGATATTTATGGTTGAAAAGTGTTTTTATTTCTTTTAAATGATCAAAGGAATGTCTTTTTACAATTACAATTAACTACTTGTCTATAAAACTGTCAGTTAAAACGGGTTAAATCATTCAACAGGTAAAACTAGTCTGAATACTTTTAAAACATATTTAACTACATACTATATACTACAATCAGTTTTAACTGCTATTTTATTGACTAGTTTTAACCGTTTTTAGAGATTAAGATACATTACCTTAAATTTTATTTAATTCACAATAAAAACAACAGTGTCACCAAAACTCCAGTGCTTATTAACTGTCAGATAAGTACATAAAATAAATCTAAAAGTACGGCCTGGCTACTGCCCGGTCCCGGCACGGTTGCGTGTAACCGAACCTTAATTCTTACAAGATTGTGTACCCATGTCCTTCAACCCGCAAGAGAATGGTCATTCAGATCACCCACTTTTTGCGTTACTTTCCTGTACCGTATGTATTTCCCAATACCAATAAAACTTACTATACCGATAGCTCCATCAAATGCAAGAGTCTGTCAGGATAAGTATGGATAGGGATTGTCAACGGATATTTGGCCTTAGACTAAACAGGATAATTTTGACATTGCATTACAATATGAAACCACATAATTATCTTTTTGAAAATAGCAATCTATAATAAGTTACTCGAAACATACGTAGGTTTAAAATTAAAAAAGTGGTAAATTCTATTAAAGGTATATCTATAAAAAGTCATTTTAATTTTACGCGCCCTAATACCAATACTACTACTCTAAGAAAATTCATCGCAGCAGTAACATCATACTTACAGTCAGAAATATACTTACCTCTGTACACGTCATATTCGCACTAACCTACAAAATAACCAAAAATTAGAAAAGTAAAATGTATTCATAGTATTCATGATTATGATTTTTGGCACCATATTAGCAGAAGTAAAGACGAGTATGCGATTTCATTTTTAAAGCAATATCGAAATGACACTGTAAATTACTTTTGATCTTATAGTTCTTCATAGCCTTATCCCACTTTAATATTAGATCGGCACATTTTCAAACCTGCTACAGAAAATATTAGACAAGTTTTTGCGACCGGCATGACGTCAATCCCATCATTCATATGAACACATTAAAACATATAATAAAGAATCGATTGCATGAGTACCAATGTGAAGGTTATTAAACTGCATCGCCTCGGCATTATAAAAAGTTTTCGTTGCCGATGCCTGATGCCAATTTATTACTTGCTACTTGATGTATTTGTATGCAGAAATATGTTTTGTGTGCTTAAGTGTAAAGGAACGTATTAACCATCTAAGTGAGAAATAATTTCCACCCATACATATCCAAAATGCTAGAGGAACAACTAGTGCGAAACCGACCTTTAGAAGCTTTGAGCCATTTTCCTTTCTATAACTCTCATCAAATTGTAGAAAAAAAGCCTTAGCGAAACATATGTAGTAATTTTTAGCAAAAAAATTCTAAAACAGGAGAACTTCTCGGAAGATATTTAAGTAGACGATTCTAAAATTAAAGCCAAATCATTTACAAGTAAAACCATGCGGCAAGGGATCCACTTTGACATAGGAAAACAGTCCTAAAACAACAGAACGCTCATAATAAAACTATAAAATCAATTACATTAAACGAAACACCATAAAAACTAGTCACTCTCGCATGAGACAAGGCCGAAATGACAATTATTTTAACAAGACTAATTAGATCAATGCCGAATAAAATAATAAATAATATCGCCAACAAACGAGAACGGTATAAACTCGAGGTTTAGTCGGTTTTGTTTACATTAACAAACAGGCTACACCACCTACAAAAGGAAGTAATCTTGATCCGATTTTAAGCATCCCCAAAATCGGAAAAAGACCGTCAAAATATCAAGAATTGCAAGAGTATAAGCAACATGAGGTGACCTATTTACATCTTTATTAGCAGTGATATAAAAACCAAAGTCCTTGCACCACTATATAGTTAATGTATGTAAATTGCAACGACAGTACATTGTTAACAGCCCCAGCAATATAAATCTGCATGCACAATTCAGATCGAAACCAGTCCGCGCACTACCGAAAGAATAATGCTAATCCGGCTGTAATAGTTAAATTAGCCCGCTTGTTAATTAAATTAAACCGGATTTGGTTTGCAAACCATTAATTAACAACATTCATTAAGTACACACGTAGTTTGAGTCATTGCTCCGTCGTGTGTGGCGAGCCGAAGTATTCAATGTATGTGTTTTTTAACACTAAATAACAAAATTAGTAAGTCGATCACCTGATGAATTGCCAGCTTTGCTAACAACAGGAGCAGCTCTCAAAACTTCATAAATAATTACATGAAGCTGACCAGTGCTCGACAGTTTGAGGCATTCGATGTTAAGGCCCAGTAATTATGCTAGCTAGATAATCCTCGAAGGTTTAACACAATGGAGCTGATAAACTTCTCTTTACGGATAGACGGCACCTTAGTTCTCGAATAAAAGACTTACCTGCTACCACCTACATCGTCGTTTCGTTAATGTCCGAGAAAAATTTATGAGAAAACTATGAATGTAGTCGAGGAGAAACAGGCATGTCAAGATCGTAACGTGTGGCGCTCAATAGTCTCAGCCGACCCCTACCTGATGAAGGTATGAGTGCGTATGTATTTTTCCCAACTCTTAATTTCAGTGACTATACGCCAGCTAATACATAGATATTCAAGTTCCTAATATTGTACAATTGTCGCAGGCACTATATCTTTGAATCAACTTTCCCCGATAAGGGATTTGTATGTTGTACCTATTATCTAAGAAGTTATGGTGGAAAGTGGGTGTTTTGAATCCACTTTCACCCCCTGGAATGTGAGTGAAATACGCACTAAGTTTGTCATCGTGAAGGCTTTGTTTAGAACCTCACCCGCATGCAACTACATCAGTAATAGACTTACTTTTTACTACGTCAGTTTTCAAAGACAATGGGTCACCGAGATCGAGCCGTGATTATGCTGTAGAGTTAGACAAAACTGGTCTCATTATGACTACCACAATGTTCTGTTCTCCTAACCACACAAGAAAAGGGTCAAACTCTGTGGCAGGCAATGTTGTATTGCAGACAGAATTCCCTGAATCAAAAGACAATTGGTTAAAATAAAATCTAAAATACAACAAAGAAAGCTAATTCTTATCTTGTGACAATGATAAAAAAACTCAAAAGTTACAAAACTCTCACAAAGTTAAAAACGCGAATTTGTACACAAACACACCATAAATATGTGGACGCGGCTATTTTAGGCATTTATGCATTTATGAGGTTATTTTTGTTTCTGTGATGTCTTATTTCCCTTATGATCTCATTGCGATTTTATTTCTGGAATTAAATTGTAATTGGAGCTCGAAACAAAAAAGATCCAAATAGTTGTAAAAGAAAGGCAAAAATAATTTATTTCATAATTATTGATATTAGATTCAAATCAATAAGCAATCAAAAGCGTCCCTAGAAAACATACTCTCAGGAATATGTTATAGATCAAAGATAATATAAAATTCCAAATAATTCGGGGGCACAATGCAAATTCCGAGTTGCAGTTATTTTAATTGAGCACCGGCCTTTGCCGATCCAGCGATAGCTAACCACACTTACGGAGCAACTCGCGTGACCGCAAATACACTATCATATCGACAGATACTACAACCCGCTAAGTGGGAAATTCGCGTGTTACGTAAATTAAAATCAATAACAAATACCTGCTTTATTTTGTCTTACAAACTTTGACTCGCAATTTTCGCTAATCTCGCTAGCCTATGTAACAAATTTCATTCAAAAATATGGAATGCTTACTATGTGTTTCCCTATAACAACATTATAATATTTAGTCTATTATAACAAGAAAACAAACGAAGATAAGGTGATGGACACTAATGCCAAAGTCCTATGATGACGAAATATTCTAGAGAAATCCTACCCGAACGTATCTAAGGATAAGAATTCATAACAGTCATAATAAATAGTAACTTCACGACTATAATTTGTGACAGTGAAACCATTCATGTTAAGATGGCCACCACACCGCAAGTCACATTCTTATTTACACCCAGACACATTATTTGAGTATCTGGTACAAATTACCAATTTAAAAATCTCAATTGATGAAGTGTACTGAAAATTAAAATTATCTGTGTTGATACAAACTTAAATCAATCATAACACTAGGTACCATTTGCAGAGGGTTCGCAACATGCACTTCGTTTTGCATTTGCAAATCAAATGCGCGTTTAATAGCATATTAATTTTCATCGGCAGCGGCTTACTGTCTGCGGGAACAATGATTTATATTCTCAGATAGGTGCCACCGCTCCTTGATCGGCCCGATACACCGAGATCTCACTGAGATAAGCTTAATGTGTTGTTAACGGCTCCATAATATACACGCAATAAATATCACCGCTTTGTCTATATCAGCCTCCTGGCATATCGTTCCCTCTACAACGATGCAGGTAGTAAAATTATTGGGTATAATGAGACGCAGAACATAATATTACGCAGCGCAGAGCAAAAGTGTTATAGTTTGCATAATTGTGATTGGTGAAATTGTGATTGAAAAGTTATAAATATTATCTATCTAGAAAGGAAAACCATAAAAGAAAATACAGTCATGCATGACTAGAACAATCCGCAACAAGTTCTTAAGCCAAGTTCTATAAACTCATTTAATTTGACCTCCATTTCATAAGGAAAATTGCAACGCTTAGAATAAGCCGAAACGTGCACGAAATAAATAGAAACGTTATTCGAAAATTATAACTATTTATAAAAACTAACCATAATACGCAATGCTTAGAACCTCGTACTGCCAATACATTTGATGCGCAACATTCGCCCCAACAACAAGCCACAATATCCCGCGACATTACATCATAATGAGTAACACGTCTGCAAATTAAACTCAGCACGACCCACGTTACGCGCATATCTTCAAAACTCCTCCAACAAAGCAAAGTACACAACAAACTGTTGCTATAAATCAACGAAGGGAAAAAATAAGTTAACGAACCGAAATGGAAATCCAATATGTTAATAGAACAACGCATGATGGGGTTGATTAAAGGCAATAACTCAGACAACCGTGGAGGGATTCCTGGTGGAGTAATGCAGGCCGTGCCACAACACGCCTCCGAGCAGTGGAAACACGCACAAGCACTGACATTGTTCGAACTGCATGTCTATGTGGAAAACTACCAGATGATATCTGTCTTTAAATATTATGATAACGTTAAAAAAATCATTTAAGTGTCAATATGAATCCCGGCTTCAAATCTGATGACAAATGGAAAATTCACACTTACTTAAATTTCGAAATTGAATAACAAAATTCTTAATTAAAAGTTAATATTCTGCCAGGTGTCAAATATACACGTAGGCAATATAATAAAACCATAACTAAACTTAGATCCTAAGCATTGCATTCGAAATTAATCAACCTCGAACACAAATTAGATGAAACTGCAAGTAAATACTAGCTCAGCCTTATTTGCATTGAGTTTTATTTATTAGACATCTCGGTCCTTATACAGGTGTCTTTCGCATTTAAATATTCACTAAGTTGTTATTTTTTTCTCATTAACATTTCGTTTAGTACGTGTGTCTTCAATTCTTTATCGTGGACAAATGTGAATCTTAATTAAACACCGCATTCTCCATTCAACTCCTCGACATAATAAGTTGCAACCAGTAATGCATTATGAAAGAACATTAAACGTTTTGACTAAAATTTCCATTTACCTACTTTAATCCTTAACGCATCTTCTTTTTTATTCTTTATGTTTAAATAACGATTTATTAAAACAAAATATGGTAAACAAAACTTACAAATCAGCAGTCACATTCCAGAGACACCACCTGAACCAAATCAACTCATAAATACTAATCAAGATGCAAAACGAGTTATAAACAATGTTGATCAAAACTGCAAAACGAGAACAGTATTAAAGCCGCGAATGAGCGTGATCGTCGCGGATCGCAAGATGTTTTTAAATCTCCAGCAGTGACGTCCGTTCGTCAGTGGAGGTGACCAAGTGTGCCAGTGTGCCGCGTGGCGCACGAGGAGCCTTGCGCAACACTCACATAACTTACCTTGACATTGTTGAGATCACACACGGTGCCCCGTGCCAAGACACACCGAGCATCGCGGTCAAAAGACTCAGGGAGGCTCGCTAATCGGTGCTAGAATATGAATTGATCTATTGAGGATAAAACTACCCAATATGCTTTGTGGTTTGGCAACAAACGGCGCCTGTTTAACCGCTACGGTAATGCTACAGGAAGATTACCAGTGTGTACTGTATAATATGTATGTGGATTTGTTTATCTATTCCCTCATAGCTCCTTAACTAATTGTATTTTAGAAACCAGGTTAATTGTAATAGATATTTTATGAGGTAATTTTAACAGTTGAAAAAAAATATGTAAAAAGTGTGAAATTTATACAAAAATATCACTGTCTGTAATAATGACTGCAGTCTTATTATATATTTTATAGGTGCTAATTTATATATGTAAAACGATATTACACCGACATGCAACTCTAGCTATACCCTGGATACGATTTTATTTCAACTGCTATTTCGACTGCTTTACATTAGGGATCATAAATAACAAAATAATGTGGATATTTCAGTTCCAAATAGAGACATTTGGCTAGCAAGTGAGACTTGGTTATAGCTAGTTTGCATTAACAGTTTCCTTGCACATTTCTTAACATGCATTCAAAGAAGGCAATTAACTTAGAAATCTAAACGGCAAGCCAAACGCAGTTTTAATAATTCTAAACACACCTATTGATCTTAATATTCCTGATCAATTCACATCTAAACACGAATGATATAGTATTGCGCCATGTTTATACAAGCATTTAGCAGGGATTGGAACAGTGGTCGAAATGGATCACACCGAAACGAACTTTCTTACCTTATTAAAAATCACAGGGCGGCCAGATTTGTAAAAATATTTAAACTATATTTATTTAAAAATGTTATATGTCATATACTTTTTTTTAAATGCAGGAAATTGAGAAAATCGTGAAAAATAAGGAGCATGAAGAACTGTAGAGTCTAGTGGTAAAGGGCAAGGTCGTTTGCAAGCAATATTTAAAGCCAATTTGACACCAGTCAACTACATTTATTAGAGA
The DNA here is from genome assembly GCF_014839805.1 of Manduca sexta. Lineage (NCBI taxonomy): Eukaryota > Metazoa > Arthropoda > Insecta > Lepidoptera > Sphingidae > Manduca > Manduca sexta. Next base: position 855,922 of record NC_051139.1, read on the forward strand.
AACTAGAACGTGCAAATGAAGTAACGAAACGCTCCCTGTAATCGTTTAACAAGCCGCCGTGATGAAACAGATGTCATGTTTGAAGGCAAAATCAATTCAAACATTGAATAGATTATAGATGAGGCAAGGGAGTTATTGAAAAAGTTCAATGAACTCGCCAATGTGATAATATGAATATGATGGTATATTTGTAAGAGAAATATATTTTTTAATAAATACAGTAACACAAGCCTGTATTCCCGAGACAGACAGAGTTATAACTATAGACGGTTAGTGATTTTTTTGTCAACGCCATAATTATGAGGTCCAAAAATAAATGCAGAAAGTTATTAATAAAATTTGAAGTCGCCAAACCAGAAAACCGAGATATCGAAAGTGCAAAACCTGATCAGCGATTGAACCCCAATATGTTTGACAGTCGTAAATATCGTTTAAAGGGCAATAAAAGTAAGGGCCCGGTGAAAGTCACATCGGTACGTACAAGTGATTTTGGCACCGGGCGTGGTGATAAAACGAATTCGTAAACGCAACGCCTTCGAAACACCGAATTTGCAAACAAGGGAGCCGCCATTTGTGAAGAGAAATCTGTATACTCCTTTTTAAGGATGGTAAAATATGTGAAGGAAAATGTTTGATCATTTTTTAAATCTTTACGAGCTGTGGTATCATTCTCAGGAAGTTAACATTTTCGTCTGAGAATAATATTTTATGTCTGACGTCATAACTCATAAGGGAAGGCAGAAGAACACTACGATTCGATAAATATCATATAAATTCAAAAGATTTTAAATGTATTTCGACTAGATTCGGCACACATATAGGATCTACCCAACCCTGGATTATCATACGTACAAAATTATTATCCGGGAAGAGCGCACTGTGGGACTTTTATCCCCAGGTCCCCAGAATTTGATCGTTTACGTAGCCATATCGGCGAGCAAAAATCTAATAAGAAGAAAAGTTACTAATAACATCGCATTTACTGACATGATATAATTTACCCGATATATTTTACCTAATGTTACTTGTGCGTAACCTCACCATGTTAGCCAATTGATAACCCTCGTGATCCAGTTATCTGTGGTAATTGACCTGCGAAATCAACTACTGTGCATATTAGTCAAGTTTTGTAGTAATCTGTGACCCTCCACAAATTACTAACTCCTCTTACTCATTATTAAATGTCACATAGGCGTCCCTAATGTGTCAATATAACTAAGTTGTAGCTGCACCAATGGGTAGAAGACCCGCTAGTTTTGTTCTGGGCACTTTATTCTTCAATGGATCTAGGACAGGTCTTTCGCCGCTTTTACAGAGATCAGTTTCGGAAGAATTACAAAACATATTGGGTACCCGCAAAGGACGAAGACTGTGATTTGATAATTACTTATTATTTTAAAAATACATTTTTGACATACAGTACCGTATCGGGTTGAAACGATTAACTGGATGCTACCATTTTAATTCTTAAACTACAAGTATAATGGGGTTTTCTTCAGTATCAGTCGAGGTACGAAATTTTCGAAATTGCATGTGCATGATATAGCGCTATGCCTCAACCCTTATCATATCAAGGGACTAAATTAAATACATACAACGAAAAATGGGCACTGTGGTTGTTCAAGGATAAAAGGAGGTGAGTGTGGGTAATTATATTTTTATGTGATCTTGGCAATATCATCGGAAGACGTACAGTCGAAAAGAAAAAAGACTGGATAAACAAGTCAAACTTTCATACAAAGCGAACAGCGTTGTACAAACAAGACAGGTGGCGCGACGGGTCCTCGCCAAACAACTTAGGCACCACTTCCGACAAGCACATTTAGGTATGCTCAACAAACATACTCCGCTTCAGGCCGGTTTATGAAAACTTTCATTATATACACGTCTAGATTGACAATCGAAGGACAAGATCTAACATGCAAGGAAAATCTATCCGGTCTTCAATTTTATTTTCTTTTCATTATTGTAGTAATTGACTGCTTTCGAGATATATATTATTTGAGAAGAATGCATTTTTATTTAGCATATTTTTCCCTAAACATGATTTTAGGCATGATAAAGGCAATATTATATTTCCTACTTATTATTATGAACTGTAACAATACCAATAACTTAATATTTTGGTTGTACCAGCGCCTTTAAATAAAAACAATCATCATCACTGTTTCTCGTCAACATCTAACGCTCTATCAAAATTAGGACGAATACAGCCTATTAAAATTTATACGCAATACAGTTAAGATACGTTAACATAAAAATATACTGTGGTCAACATGGTATCTAGACATGTAAGTTAGCATAAGAGAGCTTTTTCTAGAGTGCCATTCTGAGTCTCCTTACAGATTGTTAAAACAACTACTACTAGAAAGCCATTAAATCTATACATTCTTTAATCCTTTAAAATATAAAAATACTAATATAACATTTGTCGTTCAACATGACGAGCGCAGTGAAATGTAGAGCTTTGTAAAATCAACACTCAGAATAGATTTGCTACTGTTAATGAGTAGTGGCTTACCATCAGTCAAATAACGTCGTGAACTCATTAATCAATAGTATTATATAATGGGTGTTGACTTTCTAGAATCATAACAGCTAGGTCGTTGAACGGTGATAACTTATCGATCCAAAAACTTAGGTCAAGACGCTGTCAGTTAGTAAAGCTTAAAATAGACTGGATCAAATGCTTTAAGCTCTATTGTTTCATGTCGCCGGTCAACTTTAATGTTTTCATAAGAAACATTTGTTAAGGAAAGAAAGTCATGGGTTAAGTTATTTTATATTACTATAAACCAAGCTATCCATACTCGAAAATAAATAAATATATATATTTTTATCAATATTAAAAAGAAAATAGTTTATATAATTTCTGAAATTTGATAAACAATACATTTATCAAAAATGTGTATTTGTTACTTTTTAAAATAAATGTCTTAATTTTTGTTACTGTAGTTTTAAATAATTAGAAATTTTGATCATAAATCCTTAACCAATAGTTAGTAAAACAAAAAATAGAAGCCGTTACGCACACAGTTGTTTGTTTAAAGGTGGAAATAAAATAATGAACTTCATGTAACCATTAGGGAACATGTTACATAGCGATATTACTTTCCAATTCAAACATCAAAAAAGAATATGGAAAAGGTATAAAACTGACACATTTATAGACTTCAGAGAAATAACTAAATCCAGGAGATACGCCATTAAAGTCAAGGGAATGTACCATACGTATTGAAAAAAACGAATGCGCAAGCTCACATGAGCGCTCGATACAACGGGCTTTATAAATCGGTTTTTATTTCCGTATCATTGTGTAAGGAGTTTTTGTTAAGGGTTGACTTTTGATTTTACACTGTTAAAGATTTATTGATTCAGTAACAAAAAACTTCTTTTACTTTTTTCATGGTAGAGTGGGCAAATAAGCAAGTGGGTTGATTTTTTTTTATATTCGATAAATGAGGGTATTTGCTAATAGTCTGTAGTATCATAGCCGGTACACAACTAAAGAACACATCAAACCTAATTTTGATAATTACTTTTATGTAAATATAAAATCTCTTTAGAAAATATTTTTTCCATTATAGCCTATTTGAGATATTGACACGAACTACCAAAACGAAGAACAATTGCATAATTTACCTAAACAAGTTAAGTCCGTATTTTTGTTACCTTCAAACACTGTTGAATAATTTCAAAGGTAATCGATGAACAGCTCGAATGCCGCGTGGGCGAGAGCCCGTGTCGAACCTTTCAAAATATTCCATCGGCACTGTTTACACATGGATTTTTTTGCTTGCATTGTATCGTTCGTTTCTTTAACGTAATCCCCACGTAAGTCATAACTAATAAATAGTATAGTTATGATAAATGCTTTGACGCATCAGTGTGAGAGCAAAATATATTTTACGGTTTTATTCTTTCAAATCATCTAAAATGCTAAAGCTTTGGTCAGTAAATCTACATTTTCACATAAACAAAAATTATATTAACGTGAAATCTTCTTTCATATTACTAATATTATAAATAATTAAAATAATATACTTAAAATATTAAAAAATGCGAAAGTTATATGTTTGTTACAAGTAAACGCAGAAACAACTAAACCGATTTGGATATAGTTTGACACACTAGTAGGCGATGCGCTGCGTTAACATATAGGCAACTTTTTTAATCCAGTAATTTACACGCGTGGTAAATAATGGAATTTTGAATATATTTTTGGCGTTAGCTTACCACAGGTTGCGGCTATAAATAGCTTAAGTAATTAAGGGCTTTGTAGCGGGAAAGACTTTTCACACGGTCGAAGCCGCGAGCAACTTCTATATTCAATATCATACACTTATTTTTTTAGTTTAAACAAATCTTGTTTCTAATCGCAGTATCGCATGACACGCTCTACAATAATGTTTGTTTGACAAATATTGCTGTTTAATGTATAAGGATAAACTTATTGGCGAAAACCGTTAATTAATCTACGCAATATGTACTCATGATAGCAGTTATTGTCAATACAATTGACCCAGTTAGACGATAATTACTAAACTAGATACATAATATGTTTCTGTCGGGATAAATTAATAGAGGCTTTTTATTATTAAGTAATCATTAATTATACAAGGGAACGAAACAAGAAGCCGTTCGGTTGATTATAAGCGTCATAATCAGGAACAACACACCCGCACATTGAATTACAAACACCTGCATTGCATTGCTTTGTGCTCGTCACCTTAAAACTTTAGATTTTAAATCTTACAATTTTCAATCATTACGCTGATTACCAGTGGCGGAAAATAAAATTTCCCGAAAGGGAACCCGATACAACAAAATATAGATAATATACATAAATGCGCTCTGTAAATCGTTCTGATGATAATTAGATTTTACATAAGATGAAGCCGGTAGGAATCGTATTATATTGACACTTCGCCACTGCTGACTATATCAACCAATCGGAACACAACAATGATTACACCACGCAGCAGCATAGCGGCAGATATAGACACAGCGAACACATCATTTATAATTACAAAACATTACAGATCGATACATTATAGTGTATATTAACGGACTTGTGTATTAATTAAGTAAACAAGCAACATCAAGCCCACGGATGGAGCGCGGGCGCGTCAGTTTCATCACAGCACTCAAGGCCAAAAGATTAACACCATAAATCGATGGAACACAACGAGAACGCGCGGCCGAAACATTCGTGTACAATAAAATTTGCCATGTCATCGCACCAATTGCTTACGAGTTTATTAAACCGTAAAAAACTATCATTTGGGTGATGTATGAAACTATACCAGTCAGTAGTCGGTCTTATGTACATAAAGGCTCGGTTCTACTTTTACCACTGTATCAAAGAAAACTGACGAACAAATTCAGTACACTTTTACTTTGGCACGATCAGTTAGACGACAAGAGACCCGCAGTTCATGAAGGTTCCACCAACATTCCTTCTCTAATATTGGCAACGCCACCACAATTCCTCTGGCACTATAACTTCATGTAATAATCTATCAAGCGATACCTCTTGATTAAAAGTAGTTGGAATACAACAAGAATAAACAACAGTATAAATCCATTTTCACATGATCTACCATATTTTGTTTTAATGAAGACCATTACCAAAACGGAATATCGGTAATAAGTGCAAATTGAACCAAAATAAAGTCTGGCGCGAGCAATTTGTACAAAATACGCCTTATAAGGGCTTGGTACGTGCGCTTGCGCATCATCATCGCGGAACGGTTATGGCGGCACGTCTGTTTTTTGCTAAATTTTTTAGTCACGCCTGGTGGTTATCAACATCTCACATGTGCGCCGAAAGGGCACATTTAAAACCCTTTTAAAATTTTTAGTCCTGACACTAGTTAAAACCGGCAATACTTATTAATTTCGTACCATGTTAATGGTGTAAAAAAATCCTAACAATACGATAAAATAAATAAAGATGTCACAAATAACCTAAGTGAACTTGAACAATTGCGTTCAGAAAACAGTAATCAGCATAATGCTGTCGATATATTATGAAAGCCGTCGTATATGACGAAAAAATCCAATATACGTTTTCCTCTATGTATAGAGAAAAAAGTATACTGGATGTTCTTGAAAAATGCCATAGACCGATCGCCACAAGTGACTGAACACGCTGACATTTAGCGAAGGGTGGCAGCCGGCCAGTCCACAAGCGTCCGCCGGGTTCATCGGCTTACGATTCACTCATATAGGCTCAGGGCTTCTGTCCTCAGCTATAGGTTAAATCATTTACAATTTACAACCGATAAATTAATATTAAGAACCGTAGAATTAAGGTTTATCCATTTCTGTTTATAGCCGTTGCAAGTTTAATTTTTGATGCACTTTACTCTCATATACGAAATCCATTAACATTTCATTATAAGAAGTAATTAAAATCTGTTATCATTATTTGGATAAAAACTTGAATGATTTTATAATTGCTGTGAATTGAATGCTGCGCCGCGGCTCCTTTGTCGTTAATACTTCGAGGTATTGAAATTACAAAAAGTCAGCTTGTTGTAACAGATTTGATTTGTTTTTTTAAGTGCCAAAAATAACATAAAAGTAAACTTCACTTCATTAGTACAATACCAGCCTATCCCCAAGTCGGGTTATCGTTTATGTGTCTTTGTTGCAATTACAAACTTAATTCGTTCATAATTGTAATTTATAGGTATATTATGTTGAGAAGTCATCCCGTACCATATATTGGGATATAAATATTTATAGAGAAACGTAAAAGCACTAGCTACCACTCTAGATGCCTTGAGTAAAGACGTGAATACATAAAAGCTAATTTAATTTTTAAAGACACCTACCTCCAATCAGCACCAATCTATTCCCAAAATATAAAATCACAGAAAATTGTTTGTCACTTGAAGGTCAGTAGTAAACCACAAAATCACTTTTAATTACAATTCACGAAAAACTTAGTAATTCTCTACGACACTACCTTTCCTCGAGATTTTAAAACAAGGAATCGCTAATAAATCGTAAAGATTATCCCGAACACTTAACGACCACGTATTGTTACTGGACGGTAATTTATAACACATGTATTGTTCGTGCGTTACAAAACTGCGCGGAACTTAGTCATAGAGAACACCGGCACGAAACCACAGCGACCGTGAACTGCCACCTTGACTGCCGGATGCGAAATGTAACAAACGCGAAAAAAAACACCCAATTCTAAATAGCTGTTAGTCGACCCACATCTCTAACCCCGTTGCGGCGAAATCGGCAATGTAATTTCGCGACGTAAATTTTTTGGAACACTTTTACTTTGGCACCGGGCTGCGCCACATTGTGATACGTTGATGACACGAATTTCTCTTTCGATGAATGAAACCGCGTTCATCTCGTCTGTACAGGCCGCGGGTAATCGGATCACCGGCCGCACCGCCGCGGTCTACTCGCGGCCCAGTTTCAGCACGTGGCCAAGTTCTAAGGAGTAATTACTGGCCATTATAAGACAAGTAAAGTGGTGAGTGCAGTGTATTGCCTCGGACAGCCTTACTCATTTTAGTTGGTGTTAGAATGTATGAGCAGTCATGATGCTAATCACCAGAAAACGTTGCAGAAGTGACAATACAACAGATTTATAGATAATGCATTAACAATTGTGAAACACTGCATTTCTGTTCACATACTAAAAACAGATTCTACTTATCACAATATAACTCAATAAAACTTAAATACTAAATCCAACGAGTATTCATGAAACATTACACCCATGTTAAACTACTCAGAATAGTTGTAAAGAGCAGGTGGTTGTAAGATCGGAATCGCGGTCGCTTAGTCGCCGTAGACATAATAATCGCATAATCCGTGCACTTATATGTAAGAGATATTTGTAGTCGGAGCCGGGCCACGTCATTTTTCTCACTTATCTTTGCATCAGCTAGAACGGCGCTTTCAAGGATAATTGTAATAGTTATTACCTAAATGATATATTCGCTGGCAATTTATACAATTAGTAGGTACTTTGAATTAGCGTGGTGTAGACATTTTTCCTTATTTTATAACCTTTTTCTATTTAGCCTTAGATAATAAGAATATTGACGCTTGCGTTACAATTTACTACCACTGGTTATGAGTGACTAACAGCCATCGTCGAATTTTGGAAAATGTCATATAAAAGAAAATTAATATTTGTTCCCATGCAGACATTGCATCTGCGGCATCTCGTTCCAGTGTAAGCTTCTCGCTCGCTGCTACACGCAACTGTGTGGGATTTTTATACATTATTAGTTCATAATTTTTTGCACATTTAATAGAAAAACCCTGCATTTACATCAAAACCAAAATTACCACATAAAGTAAGCGCAATCGTATAAGTACTCCCCCATGGCGTTATCAGTGAATGTGAAATATACAATAAATATTCGCGAGTGCGCGTCATCCGCACGTTAAACGGCGGCACACGCCATGCCACTTTCTCTCTCCTGCGCAATCACATTTGGTTAAAATTCGCTTTTTTGCAAACGTTGTATCGCTTGAATAGAAATCAAGTTACATTATGTGAATACAAAATTGTATTTAAAAATACCCACAGCCGAATTGAGGTTGGTGGGAAAAACGCATTGCAAGATATCGAATTGTTATTCCGTGATGAACAAATTCAAACGACAGAAGGATAGTTAAGTCAAGGAAATAAAAAGGAATCAGTAATACATTAATCTTAATTTCTTCTATGATGCGTCAAGCTGACTACAACGAACATTTGATTAGATGAGAAGCACAGAGTAGACCAAATAGATATAAGTAATTTTGCCTAAGGAGATGTCGCGTTGCTCGACGGTGGCCAGATATATTTTTTACTAGATACACAGCAGCTGACTCCAGAACCATCCCCTATACAGATACAAACGTGAATTAGTCAGTTTCAAAATATATCGCGTACCCACCAGCATAATGCGAACAGGTTTAATGAACATAAAAACAAATCCAGTTAATCCGATAAAGCAATTAAATTACATGTAAGTGTTTAAACGGATTTTTCCACTATCAAAATGGAAGATCTGGTAGCATGTCCAATTATGTTGTTCAATATTATTGAAACTACAGCCGGTGCCCTTTTGATCTGGTACAATCTAGGTTATCTAGGAACTTTATCAAAATACCATTCTACAATAACATTAATTGAAATAAATAGGATAATTGAGATTCCGGTTTATGAAGTTGTTCTTGAAATAAAAATCTCGTTTTAATGAAATACAAAAACTTTACAAGACAATGCAAACACAAATTTAACTAACCTAAACCTTAACTTTCGTAAATCTGAAAGAAAATTTACAAACGACATGAAACATGAAAGCATAACAGAAACAAAAGAGAAACCTTGGCATAATCCTTGAAAACGAAGGGAAAGAAGACCCACATACCGCTCATTGAAAACTACAAACACGAAACGATAACAATAAATGAGCGATTAGAAGCGGTCGACAGCGAAACTAATACCAGTCGCTTGGGTTTACTTTCATCCGAGCCACCAGCGAGATACCGAAAGTGGACTTTTACTTTCGTTACGAAAAGATTACCCCAGACGTAATGGTTTCGCTACATAAAAATACTGGGAAAACCGCATTATTTCAGCGGTCAATTGGCTATCATGACAGGATTCATTAACGTTTACGTGCATCAAATAATGAGACTTGTTTGGATGATGCTATTATATCTAGCGTTCTGTCCAAGAAAACGTGAAGAAAAACCTCTATACACCCTTTTCTAAGCAAATTGCTCAAATAGAGCAGTGTAAGATTTGGCTTCTTCGGACAAAATTAAAAAAATATGAATTGCGAACGAAAATTTCGTCCTCTGTGCGACCACTTGTACGAACTTATTCTGTAATTTTTATACTTATTTTGAATAACAAATTGATTCATCCAACACAAACTCAGTACCATTTTATCCCAATCTTATTCAGTCAGCTTTCGATTTGAATTCCAGTAAAGATCTAGCAAACCAACGCTCGCGATAAAACAGGGACTTATAAGGCTTTTGATCAATGCAATGCATAGAAATCGAGCCATCCTGGCATGTAACATTGTCTGAGCTACTTTCGCCTTCTACGTAATATACAAAACTCGCTGCTCCAATTCAATAAGCTGTGTCGAACTGTTACAGACAATGACCGATATAATTCCAATTCTAACTTTGACTCAAATTTAAATAAAAGCAAAAATCTATAGAAGATACACGCAGTTGTTTTTTTTGCAAAGTAATCTATCTTCTATCTTCTTCTATACTTATAATAAATCTGTAGAGAGGTCAATTCTGTACATGAAATATATTTCCAAAAAAACTATCAGGGGGTGATTAGGGATCGATACTGATGCCAAAAATGCAATTAGTAAAATTTTTGTCTGTCTGTCTGTCTGTCTGTCTGTATAACCGTTATAGAAACAAAAACTACTCGACGGATTTTAACGAAACTTGGTACAATTATTTGTCATACTCCTGTGCTGGTTATAGTATACTTTTCATCACGCTACAATTAATAGGAGCAGAGCAGTGAAGGGAAATGTTGGGAAAACGGGAGAAGTTACTCCATTTTTAAGCTTCCGTCGCGTGTGCAACCTTAATGGTTAAAGCTACACAGAAATCATGTATGACGTAAATGTTCTCCTTAAAATTATGTAAAAAATATCCCAAGACAGCATATGTCTATCTTTTATGGTTGACTTACAATAACACGTGTAACTCCCGATAGCTTAGCAGTTCGAAGCTTTCTCATTATATTTGTCTACTCTTATGTTTATAACACTCTCAGTCATCCCTAATTAAAAAAGTTAACATTATTAAATATTCCATAAAAATGAATCATAGAAATCGGTATAGAAACACCAAAGTTATACATGAAATACGCTAATAATAAGCCATCACGCGTGAATACTGAATCATGCTATAAGGATTATTTTTGTATATATATAAGGTCGCGAACGCACAGGCAGGCGGCTTGCTTGGCACCTAGAGGCTAGCGAATCACCTAGCGAGTAGCTTCGTAAAACGAACATTCTCGAACGTTCGCGACCGGCTCCATTTTGAAGTCCGAAATCCACGCGGGCGAAGCTGCGAGCGGAAGCTAGTAACGAATATAAATAGGTATATTGTTGAAAGAATACTAAACTACGACTGCGACTAGCTAGATATAAACAAGAAAATATTAGTCACAAATCATCACCTCAAATGGAAACATTGATGCCCGGGATATATGGCCGTGATCGCATGTTTTGATACTATAAACACTTCAGTTAAAATAATGTTAGTAATGAAGGATGTAACTCCAAGTATACCTTCGACATTTACGGCTTACGCGTGAAACTGGGTCCTAATTACTTGAAAATATTTTAATTGTATTTAGACTAAAGTCTGGCCCTTCTGATTGTTTGGCGAGATTAAAGTACATAGAACTTTGGAAGGTTTCAAACCAGATCAGTGATTGATTGGATTCCGTTATCAGCCTGTCAACTTCAAAACCTGAGACATTGATGAATTAGAAATATTAAGAATTTACATGGAATTTGCACGGCATAGTCGAAATACTATTAATAACCTAAAACAACGATAATTGGAAGAGATCAAGTCGCACCTTAACAATACAGAATATAAATTAAACATATTTTTGGACAAGTGACTGACAAGGCAAGCAAGTCGGCCTGGTAATTATACCATAAACAATACACTTAGAATTACGAAACTAAAGGTAGGACACCTTCAGCTTTGTCATTTTACCACCACAGTACATAGATTGTTTACAGTGCATTTTTGATTCCTAATACCTAAAATGCCCTACAAATCTGAATATTTTAAAACTTCGATATTAATGGTTGGCGGAAGATACAAACAAAATGTGCTTACTGATTTTCGTATACTCGGTGTTCAAGCTTGCAAATACAACTATTTTTATATTGCCCAATATTTTATTAAATATGGACATTTATCTCTCTTCCAAAGAAAAAGACCATCGGAAAACTACCATTCAGAATTGTAATTCAACGCATATAAATATTTAATATGGACAGGAAATTTATAAAGAATACAGACTTGCGTCACATATTAAATATTTATTAATATTGACGTCCAAACAAGCTACGTTTGACCCGCCGGCGAGTCCAAGAGAACTGGTTAGACGAAAGGGAAACTTGTTAATTACTTTCATCTGCACGGAATCTGTTACGGCCCCGATCGGCCCACAATTTGCATTCAATGCTTCGATAACATTTCATTTTGTTACAATTGAATTTCTTGGAAGCCTTTTGGTGGGGTGTTTTATGTTTGAGGGCGTAGGAGCTGTCAGCCAACATAGTGGTCGCCGTTCATGGACAGATATAATTCTAGAAGAATCGTCATTAAGTTCCTGTCTATTGAACCATGACTGATAAATAAATATTAAGTAAAGCTACTACAACCAGGCTTTGAAGAGCAGTAATCAGAGGACTGCACTATACGGCAGCAATCCAATATTACTTTCCATTAATTACCTTTCAGTCAATGATACCACCTCAGCTGACCGTTGATGTTGCACGCAACAACACGCTGCTCATCATGCTTATCAACGTTATGGATATACCGCGTATCGACTGTTATCGTTATACCAGCCAATATCAAGCAAACTGAATGAATAAAAGTGAATGTTTTAAAATGTTAATGCTTTCTTGCCAGCCTACACATCCCTACAGTTTTCTACACCATATTCAGTAAAGGAACAAAAAAAATGTTTACACAAATACAGTATAACTTCGTCTATATTAACCATCCGTATTAGAATTGTATAGCGAAATTTTGTTTTCATATATTTTTTTTAACAAAACTAAGTTCAAATGTAATTATTTGATTATGGTTGTTTATATATCTCATGTCTGAAACTAACAGTTACCTTTGAAACATTAGAAAATACAGTATTACAGTAAACTAGAAAATTTGTACTTTCCCTACTCTCAACGCACATCCGCACGATGTTTACTTTACAATTGACGTAGTACTTTTATAAATAACCAACACGTGGCAAGATATATTTAGATGTGTTACTTACTCGATCATACGGAAGATTGATGTCAATGAAAGTTGGCACGAAAAAACCTTACAGCGATAAGTTACTTTTACATTACGCGCCTTCCACTCGACCAATACTTTAAATCATTTACCTTTGACGGTTCTCAATAATCATTGGTATTTACTATACGTTGTGTCGTGAGTATAGTTTGATCTTCAACTAATAATTTCTGTATAGGATTTTCGCAAATAAAAATTCAATTTCTGGAATAAAATCACCTTAACACGACAATGTTATTAATCCACATTTTTTTAAGTTGTGGTAGAGTTTCACGAAATTAGCGCGTTCAAAGGAGAAAGATTCAGCTTTTTGTTGGTAAAGGTATACTTTTAATATAATACTCAAAGTAATATATTCATCAACACATATACGATTAGGGTGGGTTTCAGTCCAAACCCTTATCAAAAGAATTACGACACTTTTACACAACAAATTGTTTTAAAAGTTGTGTGACTGCTACACACAAAACTCTGAAGGTTTCACTAAAAATTAAATTATTATATTTTTAATTGCCATTAATAATCGGCTTTTATCAAACTAAATAAGCCCAACAATAAATGTACAATAACTTATTGCATACAAACATGAAAACCCCAAAACCAGAAGCGTCGATTTTGCGAACCTTCCTTTAGTTCGTTAGTGTTTTGCATCATGAAGAGCGATCGTGTCGCACAAGCATTCGTGTAACCAATTGACGTAACCGGGCAGTAATATAGGAGATAACGTTATCTGTCATTGACACGCACTTAACATATCTTAATGTTGGAAATTAAAAATAAAAGAATGAAAAAATCGCGATAATGTTCGTTGTAAATAAAACAATTCTAAATAAACGTTGTGATTAAATGTAACGGATATTTAGTTGTGATAATTGTGAATGATTAACTAACGAAATACGCGACAGCATCTTAAATCATAATAAAATAAAATAAATAGAAAGGACCATTTACCAAGTGCTTCGTCTACAATATGATGCCAGATTCAAGTATTATATTGCAGTAACATTTTGGATTAGATTTACCCGCCGCTTGCCTGACCTTAAGACCCTCTGAGAAGATGTCATACTGAGTAAATTGTTATAAAAAAGACACATATTGTCGCACGACCTGGGCATCGAACCGTAACCCTCCCGGTCTACAACTCACATACGTAACCATTACACCAAAAGGGCCTATCACAACAATGTAAACAAAAAGACGTCATTTATATTTTAACCAGGTGAAGGCCTTTAGTTCTTGTCTCCGTCGATTTATATCTCGTCTCAAATCTCATACGACACTGTGTCACTGCTACGGAGGCGATTGCATCAAATGACAAACGAGTATGGCAAAAAGCAAATCCTTGTTCCCAACAATAGGCATTTTGTAATAAAACATATATACAGAGTGTTTACTCGGAGTGTCTCATAATAAATGGGATCTCTAAGTTCTTTTTGCCAATAACTGAATAACGAAAAGCAAAATCCAGCCTAACCGTCTCGGCTGATAAGCAGTAGCAACCCAGAACCTAATATTTAAATAAGAAATTTGTCACCCAGAGTACAGGTTTGTGTCATTAACTGACATTGAACATTTATAAAGCTTTGCGTGAAGAAAAATAAAAATCCAACCACAACACACTTTAATGGAATGGCCCTCTTAGGGAGTGGCACACGGGCTTAGAGTATGGGCCCTTACAAAGGGTAAAATAAAAAAACGTTACCCTCCTTCGGAAAACCAAAGATCTGCTATCCAAAACCTCACATAAATCAAATTGTACTCTAGCCTGAGTTGCACTGCGCTTCATCGCTTGCGCATCAATATATTCATACTAACAGTTACAAAATATAAAGCTTATTCATGTTTGAATAAGGCATCCATCTAAATATGTTGTAAAAGGTGCATTTAAGGTCATAAAAACATAACGACATAAAAGCTGTGTTTAATGTAACATGCTGCGTTTTATCGGGGGCAAGGACATCATCAATACAGATTTATCCTGCTTGTAAATAACATAATGAAATATTGTTGAAAGGCACTTGAAACTTACTAGTCATCTAGACAGTCATGCCTGTATCCTTGAAGGGTAGGTAGAGTGCGGGAAGACGCCGACCAGTCCACACTATCAAACTGCTATTGAATTAATAAAAGCGGCGCAAGGGACGCAAATTAAAATGGCAATATTCATAAAGCTTAATAATTATACTTATCAAATTTTTGTTCATAGGTAAATGACAAGCTAAGTCGCCTAAACTAACACGCCTATTCCTAACCTTAGAAATATCAACCAATACAATGAATTACGAAGTTCTGACATTGTACTGCTCTGCGTAACTCTGAGACATTCGATTTTATGTTTCATTGCGACACATAATTTCACTGGCTACACAGATTAAGAAAATTAAATAATGAGTAAATTCTATATGCAATCAGAATGGACCTTATAAGGGAATATTTTCAAATATACTCAAATTTTAGTTTGAAAGTTGAATAGTATGCGGGTAACGGAAGTGTCAGACATATCAAATCAATAATTTGACAAAAACTTTCATTACGTACCACAATAATACCAAAACACAAGAGTAAATACCAAAACACGAAGACCGGAAATTTTATTTAGCATATTTATCACGCCCGAATAGTAAGTACTTTCTCGACAATAGAGGGACCACACAATGGAGTGCGTACGAACCAGAGGTCGAATGTCTGGAGGTCGTCAGGACGAGAATAGACGTCGGGGGGTTTTCTTGCTCCGAACACAATGCGTTTTGAACTTTATTGTCATCTTACCAGACAATATTTTCAAATTAACCGGTAATGAGACAATAAGTGTAATGTTATAATGGTTCAGTAGACACAATACGGAGGCACTCTCGTTGAAAATATCGTTATTATTTGTTCATAGAAAATTATTCATCGTACCAATAACATAATATTATGAATTATAAACATCGCATCACATTTATAATCTACTTATAATGAAATTATAGTCTATTTATTTTCTATCACGCAAAAGCGACTTTAACAGATACCGATACAGGTTTCGGTCTAATATTAATCGAAACAAACAGAAACAGATAAAACATATGCATTTTTAAGACAATATTATAATCCGCTTAACATTGCGGTCATGGTCTAATTAGAGAAAAAGCTTTTGTTCATTAACAAAACATACTTAACACAGTTGAAATATCTTGAAAAGGAATTATAATGCAATCCTACACTTTGTATGATTAATGTCTGAGAATCATTTACCAATCGCTAATGATTTATTATATCATCTATCTAAAGTCTACAACTACGGCTACATTAAATCTAGATGCACACATAAGGAAAACCATATCGAAATGAACCACAAAAAACTAAATAAACACGAAACAATATACACTGGTGGAATTGCGCAAAGCAAACATTAGGTTGATAGGAGTTATCTACACGAATGATAGCGTGCGGATCAAACGCTGTGTCAACAGCCAACGTGTCAACAGAATGGTAAGAAGGGGGAGGGAGGATATAGCAACGGCTACACCAAGCTTGTACGATAGTGTTTGATGTCAAATGCATATATGATAGATAAAGCTTGAAGTGCATTAGAGTGTTTTTATTAAAACGATAAAGAACTAGTTGCTCTTGTAAATGTAATGATTACCAGAACTTCGAATTTAAAAGCGCTAAACCACGCACCTCATCCTGAGATATAAGATGTTAAACCTAACAATGCTTTCCACATGCTATTAGGCCAAAAATGGACAACGCCTTTAGTTATATAAATTCACGCAAATCAATCTAGACAATTTAGCAACAAAAAATTAGGCACCACAATAACCATTAATTACAAAAATACTAATAGACGATTACTGTCAGAAAAACAATCGTACAATTAGATCGCATGCAACATCGCGTTCTGGCAACATCCTTGAAGCGCACAGTTTCCCCATACCAATATTAATCAATTCCTAGCCTTGTGCTGAATAATCCATTCTATAAGTAGTAGGTCTAAGATGAACATCTTTTGTCAGTCAATATTCTGAACTCCACTCCACTTACCATCTGATACGATGGGGTCAAAAAAAGTCTCTCCGTCTTTTGGGGTAACATCTTGATTATTTCATCACGAAGTGTATCAATATGGCAGTGGTGAAGCGGCCATACAAGCCGATTGCTACCGGCTTTCCTTTTAATTTACGCTTGTCTCAGTTTTTGTTTTCTGTTAAATTAGCCGCGATATGTTAACTAAGGAAATTTTTTGATGCTTCGGGTTACCTTTTGTAAAATTTCACCCTTCGCCATTGCATTATGGGCCTTTTTTATAAACCACAGCAATGGCTGGACTTAACCCAATATCTAATGTCATAAAATCACCTCAGTGAACTCGCAGCCTTTTAGTTCTTTTAGGTTTAAGTCGGGTGATGTTATTGTTTAAAGACAGGCGTGGCACTGATCATCAAACGACGTGTTTCGTCATTGTAATTTACATAAGAAACCGTTCTGACCTCTGTACTTCAAAGGCAAGGGGCCTACAATTATCTTGGCAGTTCTGTTTATGACCACTTATTATGAAGTAATCAAAATTCCCGTCTTCCTATATCCTACAATAACTAAAAAATCATAAACATTTGATGGTGTACAAATCTAATACTTCAGAGCTTCGCATGGCACCTTTTTGCTGTCCTCATTTGGTTTTCCCCGAATTAAAACTATGTTTTGAATCCATTGTTTGACACGTTATTTATGGTTATCTTCACATTATTAATTAAAAGCTTACGAATAGAAATAATATCCAAACTACTAAAATAAATTTTATATTTTTAATAAATGACCAAATCATAATGTTATGTATACATAATATGCAGTATGTAGTAATATATAGTACAAAACACCTGCCATACTAACCTGTTTTGGAAACAGCATTTCCAACCCTGAATGTAGCAGGGCTTTATAAAGTAAAGGAGGCCGGCATAAATGTGGCGACCGGACACGATTCAGAGTCGGAGTTGCGAATCAAACGACGTTATGTTGGCAGTGTACCCACCATCAACTGCCATGCATGATACACTCTACCCATCTCTTCGAAAACAAAGGCTTGAATTTATACCATTTAAATTCCCACTAAAAATATTATCCATTGCCTTCCCACCGTCAATAAAACATTTAAAAACAAAATAATAAAACAAGGAAGCCGCAAGATTTCAAACATAATACCACGCTGCTAATGATCAGATGCATTGTAATTCTTTCACATTCATTGGAATTAGCACCTTTGTGTACAGAGTCAAAGTCCTCTGTGATTCACCGTCTCAGATGATCAGAGCAACAGATTAAAGCTATGGGTATAGCCATGCTGTGCCAGGGCCGTGCGGTGGCAGGAAATATAGGTAAAAGATTCTGATGCGCTTGGAACTGCATGTAATAACTAATTTGATATTAGAGCGACATATCACTTACCACGAATTAAAAGAACTATGAAATAACGGACTTAAAATTTAACAGGCAGTTTTCTTTTACAAGCAATTAAATAGATTTTATAAAAAATCACTCCAAATTGTTGATTACCAAACCGTTTAAGTTATGAGCAAAAGCCTCTAATCGCAAAAGCATAAATGTGTCTCTATAAAATCTCACGGTCGCACCACGGCACGGACCCGCACCGCTGCGTGTGGTCCAAGCTCAAAAGTAACTTTCAATTTATGTTCATATTCGTGATATTGGGGGTTTAAATGTGTGAATGAGATGTTTTAAAGCTTTCTTTTTGGGTAATATTACATCTGATGTGTTATAAAGCTGATATCGATTTAATCCCGCAGTCATTCGGATTATAAGCGTCCATAATAAGAAAAATAAAATTGTAAACGTATATACTATCACGCCTTTTTAGAGGTAAGTATTGAGTTAGGCCTAATGTAATAGGTAGCGAGCTTATTGCTTATATAAACTAAATAAGTATCCCAAAAAATAAATGTACTTAGTTTTTCTATAAAAGTGACGTTTTAACGAACTTTTTATCATAATAATTGCACAACCAGAATCACAATAAATACAATACATTTCATAATAAATCGTATCGCCAAGTTTGTTCTATAAAGGGCGCGCTACCGAATGCCTTCTCGTTCTAAATATGGTCATTTGTTTATGTTCTGCAGACCCATTAGCCGAGTGAGCGAACACTAAAAACAACTCAAAATAGCAAAAACAATCTAAAGGATTAGAGCCTCCACATACGACGTTTATTAAACCAACTGACTATTCCGCGGCTAAAGCGCATGCGCAGTTAACGCGATGCAGTCGGGAATGTTTACTTCTACATATGTGTGCGCGTTGAAGAAGCTTAAAAAGCTCTAATGTCATAGACGCGCGTTTTAGCTGGCTTAAATCCTCCTGTACATTAAGTCCTTAGTAGTTCTTGAATATAAATCCGTGTCACTACGTTATGTCTTAATACATCATATTTATTATATGAACTGCCTTATTGTCCATGACATTATCTTTTGACAACATGATACATCTCAGGACACTATATAGTTCACATTATAAAATTTTATCCCGTACGTAACCTTGATGAATTTCCAAAAATCCTTTATTTACGTCCATCCTCATAATATTAAAAACTCTATGCATAAATTCAAATTTTAAGAGATGCCGCTTGTCCATTATCTTTCAGTGTTAGTTTTTATGTCGATGGAATGGTGTGTACTTAAAACGTCTGTAGATACGTTAAAATAAATATGGAATTCAAATCATAAAGGGCCCAATCGGGATTTATCGTTCCCTAAATTTAAAACCGATACACCGCCGTACACAAACTCACGTGTGCCATGCACCGATCCCCGTCGCTGATATGTTAATTTTATTACACCAGCTTAAAAAAGATCCCAACCGGTTTCCGATTTCGAAAAGGAACGTAAGTGACATAAAAATTACGACCTTCGCGTACATACGACAGAGCCGATGCCTAAACCGTGAATTAACAAAAAATCAACAGGTAAAACAACAGACAAATTTCAAGGGCCGTGCGGCGTTTGCGTCGAAACTTTTATATGTATCAAATGTCTGATCATAACACATTGCGTAATACACTAAAAACATGTTTAATGAGGAGAAAAATATTGTGACTTACGATTATATCCGGCGATGTGCAAAGTCAAATCGGCAAGCACTGAATGCACGTCCAAATTCGCGTGTGTTGTTGTAACGCAATTCGCGTGTTATAATGGATCCAGTTTTTACTAACGCTGCTGTGGAACCGGTAGAGGTGCCGAGGGGCCTCAACACTTGGGGGGCATCGCTTATCAATCGATATATATAATTTCGGGAGTGCGACGTTTAATTCGGTATGGCGTCGCGTACCGCGTGCTGGCCGGCCACGGAGTGCCGGCGCGAAGGCGTCGATCTTGTAAACAAAACGTATTGGTGGGGGCCCCGCCGAAAAGCCTGGCCGAATAGTCACCGCTCACTTACGTCACTACTCCACTATACTGGACCTCCTCCGAATGTGTCATGACTTCAGATTTCCCACAACATATCCGAGATAAGCACTATAACAGCATTTTAAATCAATTTGATCTTTACAATTAGATTTTTCCCTTTTCATATTTATTAAAATTTTACTTGACAAATGCCACCCAAACCATGTAGAACTTTATCAATTCTTCTAAAACAAATTCTAATGAAATATTACCTTTTAAACTCCATCGGTCTAGCAATATAAATATCTAGACATAGAATCCCAGTAAAATATTTTTCTTACGTTACATTGTTAAATATAACGAATCTAAACATTATGTAAAAAAGACAACTAAGCTGAATTGAATCGCCCTTTCACAATAACTCCACTCGCGTGTACAGGATGCTCTTCAAATACTAAAATATAATGTTGCCTATAAAATATATTTTTTGTTCATTGTTTTTTGGATGTTTACTTATAGAAAAATATAATTTAGTTTGAGACTTTCTATTTAAGATTTATAATTAAAATAAAAAGAAATTAAGTTCATGCACATAAGAATCATCAAATTATCGATGTTGAATCAAACTAGTAAGTACTCGGTAAAATGTATTTTTATATTATAAAAATATTTTATTAAAAAGTACTTTAAGTTGAATAATAAACAAGTACGATCGTTACAAAATATTACCTAACTCGATACATACTAAGATAAAAACTCGGCACATTCTTACACGCGTCTTTCGCTTCCTTCTAGACAATTATAATGGCCTAGCCTGCGCTTCTTCAAAACTTAAGTTTTACAAATGTATAATTTAAAATATTTTTTAGAAATAAATGTATATACAATTACACAAATTGTTGAGCAATCATTTAAGTTTGAACATAAGCAAGTTTTTCAATTAGGTAAACTTTATAAGGACCTGAAAACCAATAACACCTAAATTTGAAAGTCACCCAAACAGTTCATACATATTAAATTCCATTCCATTAATCCGAATAAAGCGTTCAATAAAAAAGCAATCATACACAAGCCGATATCCAGTTTTGCTCTATAATTTTTATTTCAATTGTGCCCCCAATTTTAAATTGCATTCAACGAGCGAGATCAATTTTAAAATGCCTTTTATTTCACACGATAACCAGCTGTAAATACGCTTAAAGGAATTACTGTGCGAGTGCGGCAAAATTATGGCAAAGCAACCGTCGGCTACAATGCGAGACGTTCCGAGATATGCACCTAGCAAACCGCTTTTTGTTCCAACTCGACGCAGCGCTATACTTATGTTGCATGAAGACATACTCGTGTGGGTCTTTTTTGTAATTTAAGCAGCTTTTTGCATCGCTCCTCCCGCTCATTGCTTAAAGATTTATGTTCTCTATATAGTTAAAACGGAAATGTACGCGTGTCCGTCTGTCTGTGCGCTATCTGCGACAGTTATTTATGGGGTGAATTTTAACGTGGAATTTTATCATTCTTTTTAACATTCTTGGGATGATAGGAAATGTTTTTGGATGTAAAAAGAAATTGTTGATACAAATGGTCACTATTTACTTCTTAATGACTAACCAATAATGATCGAAGGTTTTAAAACATATTTTGTTTATAAATGCAAGAGGCACGTAAATCTAACGCTCTCTACAGAAAAAACACGTGGTAAATTACGAATAAACACAAGATAAATTTGTGATAACAATTACGATCCAATCGATTATTTTATTCGAATGACTCACAACAGTTTTGGATGGCGTCGAGTCGAGCCCGTCCTGCAAGTTGCTTCTGCGACTACTTCCGCTCGAATTTTTCTCAACCTAACGGGTGTTGGTATAAAATACATGTTTTAAACATAACATGTTTCTGGTGGTAAACCGCAAACAAAGCCGCGATCGAGAGGCATCTATAAATAAAATCTCGCAGACTAAGAAAACAACTTTTTTCGCCACCATACATATGCAATGGTGCAGCGCTTATCATACAAGAGAAAAACATCACAGGGCACAATGAATTTTAATATGAATCGATGAAAGTCATGCGTACGTGATCAGGGCGTTCTGTTAGTAAAATATAACACGATTACGCAGTGCTGTACACATTTAATATTAATGATGAATATAAAACTAATGATATACGTAAACAGCACTATCTCTTCTCGGGATTCTGTGTCAAATTTATACGGACGATTTATACTGAAGCTCAGGTACTCTTGAGCGAGGCAAACTAACGAAAATACTTTATACGTATAATACCTTAAAAAAACTTGATTATATACATTCAACTAATACATTAGGAGATAGGGAACAGATGAGTTTTAACTTTTGTTGATTGAGACTAGCAATTTTCAAGAGGTTAGTGTGTGTTTTCTTACTTATAACAAATATTTAACAGTATTTAAATAAAGACTATTTTATTTTTTCCATCGATAAACAAAGTAAACACTCATTACATAAAATTTATTTTAAGATTATTTTATCTGTTTTTTATAACTATCAATCAACACAAAATAAATACTAGACTGTATATTTTGGACACGCTGTACACTGCCAACCCACAGATCGGTTCAATCAATGACAATGCGTTATATTGAAACATTGTTATGCTATAGAAATGTTCAGATGTTAAACAATAAGATCGTTGTACAATCGCCGACGGGCGAGCTTGTTAGCCGACAAACGGTATCTATTGACGTCATTTACCAATTTTTAGTAAAATGCCGGCTATTTCGTGAATTAATGATCACCGTTATTAGGCGATATACTACACCAACAAAATTCTGAACTTGGGGCTGGTATAAGTTTCTCAGAATTTGTACAAGGGGAGGAAATAACAAAAAACCCAATAGGTATTCTTTCGTGTCTCTCGAAAGACGCTTTTGATACCTACCACTGCTCTCTCTATATCGGCCGACTTCCAAAATTATGCAGAAATGAATGGGGTTCTAGTTTATAGAACATAGAAGACCGTTTTATTACTGGAGAAAGGTCATTATGAGATGAAACCGACATCTATGCGGACGAGCCATGCAATGTCATTGAAAATTATGTTTTTAATGATACTGTTTTCGTTTTAATTTCCATCATATGAGCGATTTGGTCTAGTCGCCAATCAATTATTAACCGACTTCAAAAAAAGAAGGATGTTATCAATTCGACGTGTGTTTTTCACCTTAGAACTCAGTAATTTATTAAATTGTTAATTAGGAAAATTCTTTTTTTATTGAAGAAAAAACCTTCCAAATTCTGCCATTGGTTTAACTTTCAGTTCAATAGTTTAGTTTTAAAATAAAAATAACTGGAATAAGTACATATGTCGTCCAAGTAAACGAAATAGCGATTTTTTTTCTTGTGACTTTCAGTGGAGTATTCACGTTGGGTTTGGTTGAATATATTTCTTATAAAAAAAAATCAACAGACACCTAAAATACACACCTTTGATGCTTATCTTCAACGAGACGAAACCAACATAAACCGACGCCTAATAACTGCTAATACTCAAGACTGAGTGATAAAAATATTTTATGATCTGTTCAGCTCGTCTTATCACGGAAAACAAACGAAATATTTCCAACTATTTGCTTTTGACATACAACTTAATCTAGATACAATACTGATTGTCAATTCGTTCTCGTGTAAAACGGCTAGACGAATTTCGATTTAGTTTTCATTTATGTTATGCGGAATTTCAGTATCACAGGAAATAATAGGCTCTAAAATATGATAGAAAGAGAGTAAGCAAATACTATCATGCAAACACATTATGTTCATGTTTTATTATATTCGCTGACACAGTTGGTTAGTTAGCACATAGCAAATCTAAGTGGTTTATATATCAGTCACATACACAACATAAAATAAAAGTTTACGTCTCAGTCTTAAAAAGACTAAAAAATATTTTTTTGGTACCTCCTGAAAACAAGGACACAGGTCAAGAAAATGTATTAAAATTAATTTAAATATTTTTTAACATAAACAAAAAAACATTATTCATGATTTACCTACTGTTACATGTCAAAGAGATATCAACTCAGTATGCACTATAATTATATATCATGTATCCACAGCCTAAGAAGGGATCAAATGATATTGATGGATTGTTCATACATTAATTGACACAATAAAAGGGGAGAGGGCAAATAACCAATCATGTTTATTCGCATTGTACTTACACCCTACGAGATTGTTGACCGCTTCAAGTTCACGATAATATACCGTCAATTGACATCAGTAATAACTGTCAGTTCATATTGTCAATATGTTTTTAATCTTGGCACGAGAATGTACGCTGCACGATGGATAGTAATGAGGATAAGACAATTTAAATATGTTGACCAACGTGCGATCGCGTCCCTTGGCGTCCAGTATTATGCTGACCCGTCTTATGAGAAACTGTACTTATATTGAAGAAACTGGTGGCAGGTTTCTAGAGTTCCACGCAGTACTTTGTAATTCAAAGTTTTGTATGGTGTTGCTACTGTGTATGGGCGGTCGTATCGCTTAACATCAGACGCGCGGCTCCCAAGTTCTTGGTCCATTCTATAGATGCAGTAAAAGCATTCCATAGACAGACGTTGGCGGGATTTCAGTCCAAACCTAATTATAAAGGACGCTCTACAGGGCAGTAAAATAAAACATTAAAATTAAGGCAGAATCAACAGTATTTCCGTTACAAGTAAAAAGTTAATTACCCTACCTAGTAATTTAAGTAAATTTATCCTTAACGTATTGCAAAGGAAATGGATAAGTTTATATGCGACGACAAAATAAATTGTCACGAGGTTGCATCGCCGACACAATGTCCACCAAAACTGACCATTCTGTGGCGAAATTTGAGCGCAGCATATCGCTGCGGTCGCACATCGATTTGTTTCCCAAAATAAACGTTATAAAACTAAATGAAGATAATATGCAACAAAAAGAAGTCTATAAAGTGCCTTACATAGAGGTTATACCTTGTAAATATATAATACCTAGTACATATAATATTATGTATTTTTTGTAACTAATACAATTCGACCCACCGTTGACAGACGCATTTAGTAGGCATTAGAGTCCTATTGAACTCTCGGTTTCGGTTATAATTATTAGTTCAATATTTATTTTTATACAAAGTAATCCGCATTTGCTAGTCACTGCCTTCTTAGTCAATTTCCTTCAAACCAAAACACAACAATAGTTCCATATTGCTTAACAATAAGAGGGTCATGGGTTTCTACCTGTCCATGGGAAATCACGCATACGGGAAACTTATCCTAAGAGAAGAAGAAAAACTTACTCGTACTATGAAAGTAAGGAGAGCGACTGAGAAGTGTCCCGGGTAACTGATAAAAGCAACCCCCACAGCGTGTTGAAGTATGCGTGACTGTTACTCACAAACAATTTCCACTTGATCAGTTTACGTATAAAATTAATTTTGCATTATTAATTTAGTTATGGCGTTGCCAATAAACAATTAATCAATGATAAACCAATCAATATATCGCATGGGCTTTTCTGACACAACTTGGGAAGGGAGTGTCAGAGAGGGTTAAACTCAGCCGAATTCTTTCCGCAACATTCTTAAAGGTGTATCGCGGAGACCTTAAATTAGAATGAAATATATATATGTATATGTAGAGGCAGAAATTGCTCATCAGAATTTTCTTAAATTTGGCATACAAATACAACATGTCCTGGATTAACCACTTAGGCGTTACCATAACTTTTACCCGGTAAAAGTAGAAAATATGACCTCCTTTATGGGATAGAAATTAAACGGGTGAGCCGCAAACAACAACTAGTAAACTCTACACATACAAGTTCACGGTGAATTGAGATAAAATGCGCATATCATTACCGTCCTGTTAACGCAGGAAATGAACTGTCATCTGGAAGAGTTTCATTAATAACAATCACTCTTTCGTATTGAATGTTGTTGACAATTTCAAAGTCAATTGCCCAGAGATCGCACCATCTGCATTACACCATTCACGGGTATTTCCGAGGAATGAAGAGGCGAAGTGATCAGCAAAAGGAGTTTTTCAACTGCAAAGAACATTGGAGACTTAGTGGGGGTAATAATGTAGTCGAACTACGGAAGATTGCGTCTGTCAACGATCAAATAAGAACTAGCAACTGCAAAAACAACGTGCAGTTAAGTAAACCGATGCTAATAACTTGGCGCAGAAGTCTATCATCGATTGCGTGCAGCCGGGTACTTGTATAAATTACACGTGTATCAAATGTCTTGATATTTTGTTATTGCCCTGTTAAGGATGTTATCCTTGAGCCGAAAAATACATGCGTCTCGACTGTCGTCCAAATCGCGCGGTCCTTGTCCTCTTACGAAATAATCCACGCATGTTGATCATATTTACGTTAACATTTAATTTGTTGATGAAATTTTTTATAACTGGGTTTTACTCGAAGTTTTGTCCGAGTGGTTTTCTAACCCGACCTTGTTTTACAAACGTATGTAAACCCTTGCACTGGGGACATTTGCCGGGCCGAAGCAAACAATCCAGAGTGTATACCTCGTAGATGTAATACACATTGAGACCTAAAAAGGGCCAATGAACATTTTCCCTACTCTCCCACTCATCCTATGAAATTCGGTAAGCCGGGAGATTCCAGTTACCCTTCTGGAAAATTCCATCCCGGGAAAATAATATCAGTAAACACAAAGTGTAGTCACTAGGAATTGAATTCGGGAACGCTCTGTTAACGGCCATATAAACTACCAAGACCAATAAGGCGATAAAATAAGCAGTAACATGTTACGATATCTGCTCACCGTTTTAACCAAATATTTGACCGGATATCGTATCTAAGGCTCGTCATTTACGAGTCATCCTTATCTATGATAAGGGACACGATTTGTGCATTTCACAATCGTTTAACACAGATATAAAAATGCATATAATATGATACAGTCCTTTTATGCAATTAGATTTATTTTTTCTTTTATCTGGCACGACAGAGTGACTAAACAGCACCTGATGGTAATCGCAATGCCGTCCAAATAAAGCATCAAATGGGAACAAATGGCTATTCCCAAGTTATTAGACACAACCATGCTGGCCCTACTAAGATGCTTCTTCACGCTACGGCGAATGGACCTAAGATTATAGAAACTCCTTTCTTACACGCACGCGGCCAGGCAAACTATTCCAAAGCTAGATGATGCAACAAAGAAAAGACTAAGCGAACCTATGGATTCAGGCCACGATGGTTTTAACCATCAAGCTGTGGCTTCACATGCCAGCACGCGTGGTTCCGCTAAGAAAAGTAGAAATAAAAATATCCTTGTATTAATCAGACGAATACAGGATGTAACATGCAAAAAAAACTTATATATTTAAATAAAACTGTTTGAAAAAAATTATAAACGAGTAATAAAGTAAGATAATTGTATGTAGATCTATTAACAGAATATTAAACACTTAAGAAGGATATAATTACAATTTATTGCGCAATAAATTTATATTACTATTATATAGAATATATGTTAGATAGGCCTACATGGACGCAGGCAAGTGGAAACAGAGAGATACAACCCCCATCCCCTCCACACGTAAATACAAGTACAAACTTTTGTATATACTTATATCAAACTATTGGGATTATAATAATATCGGCCCTGTATTTATATACTTGCCCACTGCTGAGCACGGGCCTCCTCTACTACTGAGAGGGATTAGGCCTTAGTCCACCACGCTGGCCTAGTGCGGATTGGTAGACTTCACACACCTTCGAAATTCCTATAAAGATCTTCTCAGATGTGCAGGTTTCCTCATGATGTTTTCCTTCACCGTTAAAGCGAACGATAAATTCACAAAGAATACACACATGATTTTAGAAAAGTCAGGGGTGTGTGCCCTTGGGTTTTGAACCTGCGGACATTCGTCTCTCCAGTCCGTTCCACACCCAACTAGGCTATCGCCGCTATATATAAAGTATTGGGATTACCTACATTGAATTTATGCTTTGACGCAGTTTCCCCCGCCCCGGGTCAAAACCTGAGATTAACTAACTACGCCTTGTAAGCCTATAAGTTTGACATCAAAATTAGTCTAAATTCTACTAATTTTGAAATGATATAGATAAAAATTTATACAATGATACCTATTAAACTACATTTGAGAAAGTATATTTTTAATAATAACTATAAAAGTATATCAATGCGTATATACTATCACTATGAATACCTACATTTATGATATATGTATGCACATAATATGTTTATATCGATGAACGTAATGTATACCAAAAAATAAAACGCAATTACTTTATATTCATACGAAAACGTGACAAAGTATGTACATGAGATAATTTATTTAAAATAGACATCGCAGTTTATTCTTGTTTTAATAAAACGTCGCCGCGGTGTGATGTGTTATTCATATGACACTAGGTACTGACGGACAGGCGGACAGATGTGTATTATCATAATTCTATTTACAAATCATAATGCGGTGGAACCAGACAACACCGTACAGTGTCCGGGCAGAGTCGGAACAGAGCGCTGTCAGGCACAAACAAACATTCTTAACAAAGTGGTAGGCCTCTCATATGTGAGAGTCCCCCTGGGTAGGTACCACCGCAATGTATATCGCTGCCGCCAAGCAACAGTGTGTAGTCGTTGTTGTGTTCCGGTTTGAAGGACATAGTAGCCAGTGTAACTACTAGACATAATGAGACTTAACATCTCACGTCTCAGGATGGCAACTCAGTGGAATACCAAACAATATTTTGTATTTCAAGGTTTTGAATGGTGTTTCTACTGTTTATGGGCGGTTGTATCGCTTACCATCAGGCGAACGGCAAGCTCGTCTCGTCATTCACAGCAATAAAAAAAATAAAATAAAAATAAAGGTATCCCCTACTGTCGATCGAATATGATGCTTTCAGTGATTTAAGTAATGACTAGACGAGTGATTAGCTTGGCGACTAATAGTAACCTCCGCGGCTGCTAAAACTATTAACATAATAAATATCATAATATCAGCCCTCTTTTATGTATACTGTCCCATTGCTGGGCACGGGCCTGCTCTACTACAAAACTCTGATTCACTGTGGTAATCAATAACGCCATCTACTTCCTAAATCAGAATAAAAATAGAAATATTTCCTACAATACCAAAATAAGCGGAACAAAAAGTAGCCTATTTATTAATCCAGGATATGGTCTATCCGTATGCCAAATTTCACCCGGATACGTTCGACAGTTTCTGCGTTAACTTCTAACAAACATCGAAACATTTTCACCAACATTTACATTTAGGATATTAAGTTAGATTCCAGAAGACCCACCACCTCGTCTGCTACCGTTCATAAACAACAACACGGTCCTGACACCGTTTTGTCCCACCAGGGCTGTCAAACCTTCATCACCATTTCATATTCGACAGCTAACGGAGCGGTTGAAATATATGAATTTAAATTTACAGAGGAAATATTCACTTCACTCTTATTTAGGAGCTAGTAACAGGTCACCTGCTTAACGGTAAGGGAATGACTGCCAATAGCAATACCAATCAGAACCTAATTACAAATGCATCAGATAAATCCTGTATTACCCAATAATTACACTAGATAAATTGTCCTTCGTCAACACTACAGTAGTTCATAGCAGCAGAAATAGACAAGCGTGCCTAGCAAAAAGAACTACTAAAACAGCTGGACAAAACTCTACAGTTTATCAAACAAGTTAAAAACACATTTTGCGCCTCCTCGACACGCAACCAAATATAAAAAGAACACAGGATTTTGCGGTTTCGTGATTCTGTTATTTCAATTCAACCTCATAATAAATAATTCAATAAAATCGCTACACGTATAAATAAATTCTTAAAAACGTCAATAATTTTCCAAGAAATATTTTCTTCAAAATATCTTACAAAATAACATATTCATTCAATTCCATTCCGAGAACTGTACGGCGCTACGAGTACACTCCACGTTTCTCTTTAATTTATACACGTTTAGATGGACAGGTCATTTGCGGCTAATTACTTCTTTCCTACTATTTGTAGTATTCAATAGGATTTAAATGAAGCTATAGTTGTCGCTTCTAGTTCGTAATTCTAAGTAACAGACACAGAACACAAATAGCCACCACATGGAATACACCCATCATATCGATAAATGCTTATAAATAAATGTATTTTAATACATTTCTGTATTTTTTATATATTTTTCGTTATCGTCATTACTCTCGCTGATGTGCTGAGTCATATAATGAAGCCATACGATCCAATAGATTACGTTTAAGTAAAACGCCGCTACATCTAGACGTGTAAATAATCAAAGCCGTTTCTAATGGCCATAAACAACCGAGAGGACCTTCTGGCGAAATAGTTGCACTGTTTTGTAACGTTGTTAACAAATGTAACTTGAATCCAATTAGACACGATCAATACAAATATTTTAACACAGAATGGAATAAATTTAAATGTTGCCAAGAAGTCTTATTCAATGTATATTGTGAAATCCAATTATTTTCGGATGTTCAATTTTAACAAAATGAGAAACTAATTAATCCTGCTGAAACAGAAAATTTCAAAACATAACCTTTTCTAATTTAATACAACTAAGACTAGACTCTCAAACGCAGTGTAAGTAGTATAAAGAATTTCGACCAAACAGTTTTCCTCGAGGATTCAATTAGTTATTAGATCTACTTGCCCTACTAGATGCCTACTCACGACACAACAAACTTCAAGTCAGTCGTCTGAAACTGTTAAACCAAGCTAGCCAATAAACAAACATATCAGCAGCTTTCGAACTCCGGTCAAACCCATACAGTTCAATGTCAAACCGCCCACTTACAACCAAAACACAGTAATAGACTTAGATTGACATTACGCCGTTGTAAATGACGAATTGATCGGCACGTCCTTCCTGCAAGTGTCCAATCAAAACACATCACTGATTGGCGGAATGATCAGTCTTTTTTTATATCACCAGCCGATGATTTAGAGGGCAACGGCGAAATTATCTGTCCGAGTGAACCTTCTGGAAGCGGCCGCTTATTGGCGTAATTGGGACGTGTGAATGACAGAGGCCTAGACGCCTAGCGACGTTTGGTGCATACGGCACGTGTATGTTTTGTAGGATTCTAATGTTTTTACGGGTAAAGACATTTATTTTTCAAAGGATTACAATAATCACTTATAGAGCAAATACTACATATTAAATAATACTGTGTTTAGGACTTGGGTGATTTTTTGTGATATAAGAATATTGTTTGTTTGGTGAGCTTAATTCTAATTTTGAAGTTGGTGATGGACAGTGATTACTGATGAAGACGACCTTCCAGTCTACGAGCACATAATATTTGGGGCCACTAGATAATAGAGATCATAAATAATATAAGCTAATAAACAGTAAAAACTTACAATAATATTCCCATTTCCTACAAATTCCAAAAAGACAAAAACGAAAAAGCGAGAGAAAAGCCGAGAAACCAAATCGAAATTCCAAATAGCACAGATAAATATTGAATTAAAAATATTGTAAACAAATGTTAATTGCATTACGCACGTGTCCACTTCACGCTTTCTGGCCGAGAGTACTGGAGGAAAGTGAAAAAGTGGGCGAGTCAAATGAGGTAATGTTACCACGATGCACTAACTATCGACCAGCGGCGCTCACTTTCGTTCGGGCTAGGGTTGCCACGCGTCCACCATTCCCCATACTTATATTTTACATTAAACATGGGTTTTAGCCAGTTGGGACGTACCTAAACTTTGCCGTCCCAAGGCTCCGGTCGAGAGCACTAAAACAAACATACTAATTACAACAAAAACAAAAATTATTTCCTATTTTTAAATACTTTTATTTTTTATTAATATTATATTTCTATTGTGTTAATATGTTTCTTTCTTTTAGTATTACCATGATACACTAACTATCGTACGGCGTTGCTCATTGCTCACTTTGGATCTAGCTAGGGTTGCCCAGCTTCCTACATTCCCCGAATGTGACTTCTATAGGATTTAGACGAACAATCTTAACCTATCCTAAAATATAGAGTAGTTCAATATTAACACGATGCACTGACACTCGGCAGCCTTCACTTTCATTATAGGGTTGGCAAGTGTCCTACATTCCCCAATTTAAATTTTATATGAATGCAATGAGCAGTTATGATTCTGCTTTCAATATAACACAATATGGAAGTTTTGATGCCGAGTACTATACATAACTTAACGATTATTTGGTTACGGGAGACTTGCCATCTATTAAAGTATTCGTGAAAGCAGTACGCAAATTTAATATTAAGCGTTTCGAGCAGACATTTTAGTAATAACTGAATAAAAGTTGGACGTATAAAGTCCGAAACAGGGCGATTGTATCGGATTTCATTAAATAAAAACAATTTTTGTCATTTAATGTTCTCCATTTATCTAATTTTTTTTGCTACAGACGTTAATGTATAAAATCCTAGCAGACTAAATACGGGACAAACAGACGAGCTCACCGCCGCCCGCTGCGATCGACGTTAGATTAGTTTCCAAGTGAAATACTGATGCGCCGATAATGTTCTTATTAGAAAACTAATGTGTGAATAAAGTTCTCTTATTAGAGTATAATAAGTATCATAGATGTACCCAGGGGGAAGTGGCAGGGGAGGACAGCTACCCAGTATTCAACACAAGTCAGTATATACTTTTGTATCTAAGTTCGTGTGTAATGCACTGAATTATTGGAACTAGTTATATAAAATTTCCGCTTTATCCCCTTTAGATCAAAATTACAGATTCGCTCCTCTCCTGAGTTAAAAGCTGACTACGTCCATGACAAGTATTAGCACGTCATTAGTGTCATTTTACCAGTTCGGATCTTGAATTTTTGGAGGCGGGGCAAAATCTGGATAATGCCTCCCCTGACTACCTATATTTTAACTTTGTCATGATCTTCATCATTATTTCGCGCCCGCGGAAATAATTTATGTGTGTAATGTTCTGGATGTCTCAGTAGTCAAAATTTGGATTTGCCGCCCTTTGCCAAGTATATGGATTTGCCACGCTCTGAATTCGCCGCCCGGGGCATGGGCCCCCGCTTGCTCCCCCATAGATCCGGGGCTGATTTTTACTGACTTTCAAATACGGCTAGAATTAAGATGAATGACAATTAATTCGAAGCCTATCATATTCAGGTGGTAATAATTGTGAACTGTGATTCCACTAATAGGCATTAAAACAGGGGAAAAATTGTTCCCCTGGTATAACCCCTTTAACGATACAGGCGAATGATATTAGATTCAATGTAGTCTTATGAGGATGCTGGAGAGTTTTTTTTTATAAATACAGCACATATAAATGACGAGATGACCCACCCGATTGCCTCGTTTTTTTGTTTAATCGCGTTTCTTTATATTTCTCTAATGCCCATTTAAAATAATATACCATTCACCTTAACAATTAATAAATAATATAACCTTTGTTAAAAAAATGACAAAAAATAAGTTATCTAATTCATTGTAATAATGTATTAGTTAAATCTAACGTAATATTCATTTTCAGCTATTTTTAGTCATCACCATTTTTATTAATGAACTGCTTCAATGTAGTTGTATTATGGTACAACTTCAGTCCTGAGGACTTGAGTCCGATCCAAAAGGTTTACATTATTAAGTGGCCATAGTGTTAATTCCTGGTATCAAAATAAACTTCAATAAAATTGTAACAATAAACATTCCATTGAAAATTTTCACCAAGAGACAACATAAATTTCTTTTCTTATTACTGTACTTCATTACCGATAAAAACTTGAAGATCATAAGCGTGGTGATATAAGGATCATCTAGACAGATTTTTTATATCTGATAAGAGAGTGTGATATGGTGTTTTATCGATAACTTTGATTTGCCAGAGCTCAATGACATTAAAGAGGTCACCTAGAGTTATCAGACTTCATTTATCTGATAAGGTCTTGCTATTTTCATAATGTACTTGTATGTTGAAACTGGGTAAATATGTCAGTAAAAAGAAAACTAAAATATTTTCTTTGAAAAATAAATGCTGTTAATTAATTAACAACATAAGCACATGCCTATATCCATATCAAGAGTAAGGAGAAGAATTGTTAATAAAATAATTTGTTAGCTTATCAAGATTGTAATTTTTTTATGAAGCAATAAATGCAATTCCATCAAACCTGATTTTTTATTTTAAAATAAAAGAACTCCAACTAGAGGATGATAAATATCCTATTAAGTACTGAGATAAGGTATTTTTGATTACAATTAAATAACACACAAAAATATGTCACTAAGTCAATATGACATGTTATCATTTGATAAATTATCATGACTGTAATAAAAATTGATTGCAACTAAAGTCCAAGTTTCATTCTTTACAGAAAATCTGATTGTCAGGCGACTCTCTTGAATAATTTCTTATTGGGAAGAAATAAAATACAAACTGATCCTATTTGTGCATTTTTGACAATAATAAAATTCCAAAGACAATAATCAGTGATCAAAGATAAAGTATACTATTCATAAATGTGGTTTTTACATATAATGTAATTATATCAAAGAAAATTTCTTTTTCAATTTAAAAATATCTTATACGATATTAAATGTTAAAAATGATCTATTGTTACAATTTTTGCTTCACTGCAGTAAATAATTTATAATAAAAAAAGGATATAATACTTTACGCATCTAATTTAATTATTGTATGATATGAAAAGTAAATAGATATGTACATACATTATAAAGGTTAGATTCAATTAAAATTAATGAGTGATAAAAAAATTATTAATTAATACTCTGGTTTGAAAATTATGTAGCATGCTTGTTCATTAAGACTAAAAATGACAACTTACCCCTTTCACATAATGATTTAAAAAACAAACAAATTCACTTTGTCTTATTGTGATATGTAATTATGTAATTTTGTAATGTATATTAGGCACCTGATAATTTTAACATTATTTGCACTTACCTTGGTTAGTTTCTGGCCAGATGTTTAATCATCATGTAATTATTCTATTAAATATTCCCATACACCGTTGTTAATCGACACAGAAGCCGGCTGTTTCACACGACACTAGTTATAAAAAATACAATGTCATATCGGAATCTCCGCTCAAATTTTGTTCCACATATGTGCGAGCGTACAAAATGTACAAAAACAAATAACGAACAGAGCTTACCTTACAACGCAGAGGTGTTATTGGAGCGATGTAAACGATCTCATTACTTTTACTTTCAAAGCAACTGGGCTGTTTGCCGCGCTCGCGAGAGGAACTTGACACCGTACATACAACTTGCCGCGACCACTATCGTGCCAAGCGAAACTACTACACCGACAGCAGACCAAGAATTACATAAAAAATTTACTAAATACGATATTTGTTCTAAATTCTTCGACACCACTTCACCAGCAACCGAATTAAATATTAAGTCATTTCCGCAACAAGAACTCATCACAAAGGTGATTTATAATTCTATATGTGTATAACTATGTAAATTAATTACAATAAAGGCTTTTGAACGGTAAACTATTTAAAAATTGATCTAAAATAAAATAATAAAATTACTATCGGCATGTAAACACCTGACAATGACACAAAAATATTCGACAGATAGAAAAACGTGTTACCATTATATAAATAAAATTACACATTTAGTGGAATGGATGCAAAAAATACAATAATATAGATATGAAAAAATGATATGTTTTTCTTATACCGCGCCGGTATTATAACAAAAGATTAATTGAGGTGAGGAAGTTCTCTGTTGGTCGTAAACGTCAAACTAGACGGATGGAAATCGTTTTCTAAAGTGCCCGACAAATAGTATAAATATGTTAAACTCAAACACCGAACAATATTTTCATTATTATTCATTTTATTACAATGCATAAAGGCTATTGGTGCTTAAATGGATAAATGTAACGTAGCTAGGGGATCCTTGAGCTAGGGTAGTTTCTGCGGTAATTTGCATAAGGCAACACTAGGTACGGTATCCAAAATTTTGAGTTACCGCCAACTAAAAAAAAATATTTTATTTTACATTATTATTATTATTACAATATTCTGAGGGAGCTTGATTATTCTTATGTAGCACAAAGTATTACTAACTATATTCCATTCTCTTAAACTGGAGGTTGATATAATAAAATTTGCAATTACGCTTGCAAGGCTTTAAAAACTCAATATTTGGGTGAAATAACTATAATAGGGTATCTCATTTTTGTTCTTTATGTTTAAGAACATCACACTATGACTAATGGGAGCGGAGTAATAATAAAAAATGTTGCAAAAACGGGGAAAATTTATTCTTCTTGAGAACTTCCGGTGCGCGCGCTGAATAAAAGGTTTAACCTTTTACAAACCTTTTTACGAAAAAAAATATGTATAACAGAATTGTTCCTCTTAAAAACTGCACTGCGGCAATTACTTATGGTAATGTTACAAATAGTATGTATGGTATATGTTTTGTTGGCTGTCCAAATAAATAAGTTAAAATTTCTACAAAAGTATATTCTAAAACAAAGTCACCCGCTGCATCTGTTTGCCTGTCTGACGCGTTAAACTCAAAAACTACTCAACGGACGTAGAGGAAATTTGGTATGGAGATAGTTTGAGACCCTGGGATGAACATTGATAAGTTTCTATCCGGGAAAATATATTACGTGACTTTTGTATCACAAAATTTTAGCCCAGAAAAACTTTATCACGCGGGCGGAGCCGCGGGCAAAAGCTAGTAAAATACAAAATCTAAGTATTTTTTTTCCATGAATTCCAAATTCAAAAATTCATTTCTAAGCTTATATCAGTCAATCAACACCACAAAATATTAGTTTTACATCATTGTTTTAGGGATCATTAAATAACATATCGACTTGAATTAAAGCATTTATTTACGAAATCATACATTGCAATTGATAAGGTTATTGTAGATAATTTTAAAACCCAAATCAAAAGATTAAATGCAATAATAAAATTACACGTCAAAAATAGGAATAATCTTATAAAGTACATGTCAATCATGATACTAGCAAAGTTTAATTTGAAATGTATGTTTCTAAAACTAAATTTTGTATTACTTTTACAGGTCATATATTTTTGTAATAGTCATAGATATTAGTTCAGTTGTCCTTTTCAAGGAATTACTTTATAAGTCCACTAAACTTGGATATGAACTTTCCCCATGTCTAAACCAGTGCAATGCTCAAGGCAATGCTTTAATCATTGTGAGTAATTATTCATTACTAAAAGAATAATAAGCTGTGAAACTAAAATTATTATTCATAATTTTAATATATTAAAACTCTGTCATTGGGAATTGTAAGCGTTATTGAACTATAATTAAAAAGTTATTGGCCTTTGTATTACATTACAAAATTGGTGTCCGAATCATGACAGTTCCTAACACATAGGATGGTAAATTTCTAACATCAACTTATGTCGTATTATGTTAGTAATTTGTATTAAAACTGTTCTAATGTCCGTTTTTATCCATTCTCCCTTACCTCAGAGATCATTATTGGCCAACACGTTAGAACATTGAAGTCATTACAAAGAAATACCAATATGGGCGTAGTTAAAGAGCCGTTTTGGCGCTTAGCAAACTAAGCTGCAGCATGGAGCGTCGGAACCAAACATTTCAGCATTTTACTTATTCCAGATTTGGGGGTCCCAAAGTTTTGTTCATAGGGCATTTTTGTGCGACCACTACATATATCACAAGCTATGATAGCTGATTAAGGTGTATTCATACCCTCCTTCCAAACTTCAATGATTCCTTCATTTCATCCGTAACATTACATCAGATAAATGTCAATTCGGAATAATTTACTTTGCCCACAATTTTAACAAAAATATTTAAACTAAAACACAATAAATCTGATATTACACCTAAACGTGTGCAAGTGTTGACTGTACCACATACCTTAAACTATGGTAAGATAGAATAGAGTAAAACGGTATTTAGTGTGTTAATGTTTTAAAATATGGTAAGTATATTTTTGGTCCATAAACATGGAAGATCATAAACCTATAACAGTAGGTTCGGCACATACATTTCAATAACTGCAACTTGCAAGTATGTTGAACATAATTATATTATAGTACTTTGTGATCAATGTCACCCAGAAATCTCATACTCATATCGAACTTATATCTAAAACACAATAAGATCACTACAGAACAGTTGACACAGATTCATTTTCCTTGAAGATTATGATTTTTGTCAAGTTTACATTTTCTGAATCCTTCGCCTTTAAACTTACACATTTATTGATACAGTACACAAATTTTAGAATTTTATTGACGACACACAGTATTTTAAATTTAGAATTATGTACTGTCAGTCACAAAAGTATCTGAAAAATTCAAAATTCCATAATAACTTTCCTAAATAAACTTCACTGGGATTACTTCATTTTAGATAAAGAAATAATAATATTTCAAACAGTTTAATGTGTGGAAGCGTTTTAAGGTTTTGAATTTGTTCAGATAATTTTATGGCTGACTGTACATTTATAATCTATTTTACTTTCTCAAGGATCAATGTGAAATAAGGAAGGTTTTGTGATATCATTCCCCCACCTTCCCCATCACCAAGGCCTTGTTCCTACTATGACCTTAACCTATTAAAGTATTAGTTACTTAATCATTTTGTTGTTTTAAGATCACATAGAAAAAGAAACACTGTAATAAATAACGAAACAATTTAACTATCATTATAATACTCTCATGTGGGGAACTATCTTAATAGGCGAAGTATGTATGGGTTTCTTTGGGCTAAGCTTGTTGGGTGAATTCATGACGACATTAACAGCTTTCCTTAGTATTTGGTGTTCACTCTTTTTGTACTCATCTGTTATTTGCGAAAGATCCAAGTCTGCATCCAGTACCAGCACCTGGATAACAAAATAATAATCAAATTTAATCCTCATCTAAAAACACACTATCATATCTACCCGGATAGCGACCACCATACACAAGGTGTTAAAACCCGCCATATCCGGTTCCAACATGCTGGCATAATTGTATTGACTGTCAAAGGGTGATCATCTCTCGTCAGGCGACATTCTATTGGACTCTACACTTACCATCAGGTGCAAGGGGACACTGCCATACCAATATAAAAGAAAAAAAAAAAAGTAGTATGGCATAAAGCTGTTTATGATAAGCACTAAGCAGCTATAGCTTATATAGATAAAATATTTAAAACATGACCTTATTTAGTGCAACCTCAAATAATAATTATGGACAATAGTGTTAAATTAGCCATTTGCTAGTTGCTTCGTTCTTTTACCAATCAATAAAAATACTACTCACTGGTGCAGGACATTCAGCATGCACTCTATGTATGAGCCAGTCTTCATGCAGCTTATGCAGTTCTTCTATGTAAGACAGCGGCACACACTGCTCCTCAGAACGAGCCCTCTTTTTGATCCTCTCGTGAACAATTGATGGAGTTGTTTTCAGGTACACTGAAAATATTCAGATTTTTATTTTAAATAAATGTTATTTATTGTACATTTAAACTAATTATCTAGCATTGTAGTAAACATTTCGGAAGATTTTAATCCACATTAGCTTAAGTTATTGTGGGAATTGTTATTGGAATGAGTAATATGGCTTAATTTTTGTGTCCTATTGTGTATTTATTTATACCAGGTGTTGCAGGAAAACATATCATATTAAATTGAAACATAAAGTGGCTTATTTGCAGCCAATTAGAAAAATTAGTTTCGAAAAACTGAATTGTAATTTTTATCACTAATATAGAATATTAGTTTTATAAGTAATCAATAAGACATTGTATTATAGTGATTGTTGAAGAGTATCAATACTCTGCAACACTCTTATTGTTCTAAAAATAGCATACCAAATATTTACTCTCCACACAAGTTGATTTTTATAATTATGGTTAACTGATAAGCAACAATGACTAATTCCATAATTTTGCATGAGCAATCACCTTATTTGGATTGATGCAAGAATGTAATTATGATTAAGGTTCAGTTTATTTTTTATTCACAATTAATAATATGAGAAATATACAACCATAACTGTAAGCTCTAGAATTATCTGTAAATAATTATTCATAAGAAGCTCTGGTCCATAATAATCATAAATTGAGATGGTTTATGGCACTTGTTTTCAATAAAGAAAACAGCTTTTACATTTAGGGTTTGTTTTACAATATTCAAGTATATTTTATGCTGTTAACATAAAACATATTAAATATGCAATATTTACAAATCATTTGAAACAACATCAACCAACACATCTAGTTTATATCTCATTATCATGTCATAGTTTGTAGTTCTTAATTTTATGTTATAATGATATGTTAATTTTTTAACATTCACCCACTGAACATTGGCACAATCACGGATGAAATGGTTGAGCCATTTAAAAAAGAAGAATTTCATATACATATATACTTTTTCTTAAACTTACCAATTAAGTCAGCCTCAATAGGGATGTTATGTTGAATGAATCTAAACCACTCGTCAAGTACAGCAAACTGTGCCGGGTGAAGAGTTCCACTGCGATTCATGTGCTCCACAAAGCAGTACCGGGCGCTGAACAGTGATCTCTCTATGAGCTTCACAGGGGTCACTGTGGGCGGTGCATGTCCAACATGGTCAGTGATACATAAGATTGGAATGTCATTGCCCATTTTGCTGGGTCTTTGTACATCAAGTCCTAGAAAGAATAACATTAATATAAGATGTGTTCTCAACATTTCTAGAAA
Source organism: Manduca sexta (assembly GCF_014839805.1). NCBI lineage: Eukaryota > Metazoa > Arthropoda > Insecta > Lepidoptera > Sphingidae > Manduca > Manduca sexta. The sequence continues at coordinate 897,126 of NC_051139.1, forward strand.
TGTTGAGTTTAGCTTTTACAATTAATGTATCCAATACCAGACATGAACAGCAAAATGGAATAAAAACTCTTTTAGGGATACACAACCAAATGCAAATATTATGTAAATTACTCAGAAGTTTCAATAAATAAAAAGACCAGTAAATGAAAATGTATGCAAATTTAATTTATCTTTATACAGAAAGACTTTTCATTTAATGTCATTTCTAAAGAAAACAAAATATAGGTCAATTAGCATACATTGGAGCCACTCTATCAACAACTAAACATTAAACATTTCCAGAAACAATATTGTGATCAAAGTTGATATATGGTTCTTTTTAATGTATCGTTAAATTTAAAAATTACCCAACAGTGAGGGATTAATAACAAGCTTTCCTACACATGAAATAGATGTTATGAGCTACTACTTATATTAATAGTAAATAGTACGAAAGTGTTTTGTCACCTTCCCTTATAAAATGTTAAAGGAACAAAACTATTGCATCAGAATAAGCCATAACAAAAATCATCAAGTAACAAATAGCAATAGCTTATCAACAGCTACGCTTACAAATTAGATAAGATAATATCAGGTCATTATAAAATAGCATAGAATCGCCAAATAGATATTTATATTAGACAAACAATTAGATAAGTAAAATTGTTTTCAAATTACAAAAAAGACATGTACCAGCATTACAATATTATGGGGAGGTTACAGGATGATGAATCTTATGAAATTGGCCCAGGAGTGACCATAGCTGTTGGGCCTTCTCTATTTATGAGGGTCTTCACTATCTTGCTAATTGTTTTTATCGCTAGTCTAATTTGGATTATACTTAACTTTGTAGACTGGCCTATAGTTACGAAATTCTACCATTCTTTAGACATATAGGGAATACAGTTATCAGGTATTCTTTTACCGTTATGAAGAATAATAAATATTAAATATGCAAAGACCCATAATTCCGAAATCAGATGCGTGCGTTGAATTTGATTCTTTAGCGATTACGTATATAAAAAAACTGAGAACCTATTACAAATTATCAGAATACATGAAAACAAATAATATTGCAGGCCCTACTTACCAAAAGATTCCATCCTTTCAGATTGCGCCACTCTTCCACGGGCTCAGTCAATAGGGTAATGTCCTCAAACTGTCGAAAATGTTCCAAAAACGTCGTTTTACCGCTTCCAATATTACCTTCAACGAAGACGGTGAACGGTTTCGTTTGAATAGAATTCATTTTGCGGCAGCTACTCCCAACTGAAAATTGGAAATAAAAACAAAAAAATTGGTGACACACCAACTACCACCACTGACGTTCTTTTCCCGCCTAAAATCTCGCCTAAGCATTGGATTTGACGTTTGTAGTAAGTTATAATAAAAAATAAACAAGGAAAGCGCGAAAAGCATAACCTGTCAAACGTAAATAGGTTATGTTAACCTTTCAGACTAAATATCCTTAAAACAGAATGCTTGAACATTGCAATTATTTGATTGCTTAATAATTTCTTTCATTAGATAACTGGAACTTGTTTTTTTATATGGTAGAATTTCAACATTAATAGAATATTAACCGACGTCATTTCTTTCAATAATAAGCTAAAGACCAGTGTTGCCAGGGCCCTGGAGCCGTAAGTTACGTTTCGTTTCCTGAAATGTTACATTTTTGCTGCAAAAGTTACATTATTGTGTTTTTTTTTAATTTACGCGTTTTTGGGCAAGCATTTCTGTAGCTACGAAACCGCGGGGACTCGCGAAGTAGGAAATATGCGCGCGCACACTCGAGTAAAATCAAGTTTTAAGGTGGTAGCTCAAGGTCCATTTTCATACATTTTGTTTCGGCTTTAATCTGGGTAACTAAACAAGTATTGGCAAGTAAAAGAATTTAAATTCACGTCTAGTTAGTGATTAGTTCTCGCAGTTGAAGAAAAACGTAAAATAATTAATAATCATGGATATTTCGGCCTTTAAAATTTAATATGACGAAATTTTAAAGGCAGAAATATCCATGATTATTAATTATTTTTTCTTCAACTACACTAACTGAATAAATATTTACTGCCAATACTTGAATTACCCAATTAAAGCCGAAACAAAATAAAAATGAGCTACCACCTTAATATATGAAGATACGTTTCATTTTGTCATGGCGAGCCATCTCTAAGTGTGATATGGAGTGAAATACTTTTTAGACCCGCCAGTTTTAGGTGCGTTCAATTTGGATGCGTTGAATAGAAATGCGTTCGTAAACTGTTTATAATAAAAAAAATTGTATTACAAATATCGTTTTTCTCAAAAGTTACGAAAATTCCCTTAAATATAAAAATTACTTACATGTTACGCGAGGGGGTCAAAAGTGACGAAAAATGTAAGAAATGTAACCTTCTGGCAACACTGCTAAAGACAACAAAAATAAAAAAAGCAGTAAGCATAGACCTTCACTGTGGTATAGACTTTAATGAGTAACATTAAATATGATGACATTCTCGTAATTTTTACAAAATATATATATTTTTCTGTCTGTCTGTATACTATCGATTATCTCAAAATCTACTGAATGATTTTTTATGAAATTTGGTGTGGAGATACTTGAAGACTCTGGGAAGGTTATTAGCTACTTTCCATCCCGGAAAAATATATAGCGGGACTTTAATCCCGGAAAACTCCTTCACGCGGCCGAAGCCGCGAGCAAAATTGTATTTTAATATTCTCCGAATTATGATAATCTACGTAAATTATACTACCAAGTACTACGGAATGTATAATATCGTTTCCACAGAGGAAAATCTTGGATTAGCTGAACTTTCATAGAAGTAAAGGTTACTTAGCCCATTGCCATGCCGCGCCGACCTCTTATCAAAAAAATATCTAGATATTGATAGATTCCGTATTCTACGTTACTTTTACCATCACTTTACAAAATAAATCTTTGTCAGAAAATTGATACACATTAGAATGAAATAGTTTTGCTCAGAACATCAATATCTTGAACTGATGGAGAGTCCCTCATTCTCCATCAGAATAAAGAAAAAGAGAATTAAACTTTTTTATATGAATAATTTTGTAGGAAAAGTGACCACGAATATTAGGCACCTAATTCAAACCGTAACATATATACACAATTATATACTTATGGTAGTAATCTAGTTTTATATTAGTTAATTCTTTAAGATATCGAACTGGAAATGGAAACACAAACTATATCATTAATTAAATATTCACGCACTTACGTATAATGAATCCTAAAAGAACGCCTAATAGCAATTATTTAGAAAGAGAATAGAAAAATATTGCTACTAGTCGTGACTAACGACAAGCTTTGACTGTCGGGTGCACTGTGCAGCCCAAACTCTGATGCGAAATTGCTTATGTGCACAGACGCATTTCGTGTAACGGATGGATAATTATTTAGATTATATTATGAATGTGCCTATTCTTCTTTACTTTGTAATACAAAGTGTTTTACGTAAAATTTATCCCCAGGCAAAGACAACGGACGCCACAAAATAGATATTTTTTAGAACCTTTGCATCTTTGTTTATAATAAATTTTGCACATTATTTTAAGACCATGATCGAAGGCTACCTTTTAGGGATCGCGCCGCACCGGTTTATTATATGCCCATGTTGTTTATTATCCGGAATAAAACGAAAACTATAGACAACATGTTTTTCCTACTGATTGTTTTATAAAGAATGAAACATAAATAATATAGTATATAATATACATAAAAATATTAATGTTAAAGAAAAAATTGTATAACAATAAAAAAAAATTGTATCACCAAGTTGTTTTTGTTGTATAAGTTTTTGACCCATTGACCTCCACTTTACCTCAACTAGGTGGCGGGAAAAACGAAATGCACCAATCATGCAAGTCCACGAAATCCATTGACAATATCATCATTTTCTTCGATGCCGAAAAAAAGATTGACGTGTTTATTTCATTTGTGTCCGCGTGAAATTGTGCGATCTCATTTATAAAGCCGGTATATATCGTATTTTTAATATTTCTTTAACGTTAAATCAGTGAAAAATGTTACACACATATTTATTAGGTATGTTATAATAACATTTAATTATACCGTGAAGTTATAAAATGACTTTACAATCCATTGACACGGTGCCGGTAATTTTTGTTTTCTTTATTTTATAGGTATATTAATATTTGCGGCGAGGTCATCCGCTCTTTACGACTCCTCGTCAGACGTGGTGGAACTGACGCCTAGCAACTTCGACAGACTGGTTACAAACTCTGATGAAGTGTGGATTGTGGAGTTCTTCGCGCCGTGGTGCGGACACTGCAAGAACCTTGTTCCAGAATATAAAAAAGCCGCCAGGGCCTTAAAGGTTGGTTTTTGTCAACATTTCCATATTAGTAAATATTACCCATTCATATGTCCATCTTGGTTAGCTGAGTGTATCCGGGGCAAATCTATTTCTATATGTTACAGATTTTTATACATTATTATAATTGAATGAAAAAAAAATGAATTATATTATATATAATTATATCTCATAAATTTATATCCCGTGAATACTCCCAACAAAGTCTCACAAACATATTTTAATGACAAATGTCCTTGCAGGGAATAGTTAAAGTGGGTGCAGTAGATGCAGACAACCACAAGAGCCTATCACAGAAATATGGAGTCACTGGGTTCCCAACCATCAAAATCTTCACGGGCAGCAAACACACACCATACCAGGGCCAGAGAACCGCCGAGGCATTTGTAGACGCAGCCCTCAAGGCAGCTAAGGAGAGAGCATATGACAACTTGGGCAAGAAACCCAGTGGTGGCTCCGATAAGGTAAAAATTTTAAAACATCTCAATGACTTGTTAAAGAATTATAAACTAAAGAATAGAATAAGGGAATTTAAAAAGCCATAAGTGTTATGTTATTTTTATATGGTCACCTATTGCAACGAATTGGTGTCGGCAATGTTTGTTATATCCAAAATATAATTGCACATTTAGATGCAATATATTAAAAATTATTGTTTGACCGAAACATGTTTTTGACCAGCTTCAAAAATAGGAGGAAGTTCTCAATTCCACTGATTTTTTTTTTAAATGGGTTTGAGTTTTTTCTCAGTTTTGACTAAAACATACACAACAAATATAGTCAATTTAAAAATAATTTATTGATAACTGGTAATCAATAAGTTAACTATTTTTTTTTAACCATAAATATTGAAATGAAATAAAATTTTATTTTCATATCTCAGTTGCCACCACAGTTGCAATAGACTGCATTTATTGTTATTAGACGAAACATAGATGATGTAAACACATAATTAAGTTAGTAATATGTTGTCTTTAGGTTTCTATCACAATGCAAAATATTATTATAGGTTTTAATGTATTACAGGCAATAATTATTAATATATTTAATATTAATTTGTTATATTGGTTAATAAGTTTAACAAATACAAATTAAACTATATCTTGAAAATAATGCAAATGAAGAGCATTTTTTTAAATATTTATTTCTTTCATAAATACTTAATTACAATGATACACTTCTCTCTGAACTTAGGCACTAAAAATATTTCACTTATTTATGTTAACAATACAATTTTTAACAAATAAAATTTTGCATGTATCTATTAGAATAATATCTAATTGCCACACATAATATGTCACTTGACAATTATTACCAGACAAAATCAGCAATGTTTCATCCGTAGTATAGTCGTAACAGACTTAAATAAATATGCTTATGTGTCCCTTAATATACTCGCTAAGTAAACATACAGATCAGCCTACTCCTACATACAGCCTACATATAGATGTCCTCATGCACATTACCTAAATGTGCAAATGAATACCTCCTATATGTTAATGAATGAATCATTCGGAAATAATAACCTCGCTTTTGCATGGGGCAGCATGAAAGTAGTCTGGCATTTAATTCCCATAGTGAAATATGTTTTTTTTAGATGCAAACATATTTTTCTACTCTCAAAGTAATGTAGGGCTGAGATACCGTTGTTGTCACTAAAAACATAAAAACTATACTATCATTGATTTTTTTTTATTGGCATATAATTATCATAATATTTTTTATTTACTTATTTCATATGATGAAGTCATTAATATTTTTATGGACGAATCTAGAGTTAATATTTGAGCCGAAAGAGGTTAAATTAATTATTTTTATTAGGACAAAACAAAATTTACCATATATGGTCACAACATACCGTGGGTGCGGATGAAAAACACGTCAGTTGTGAAGCAAATACAGCATCCGAACGAAATAACTTCCCCTCTTTTAAAGAAGAAGTTAGAAATATTACAAGAAAACTTGTTACGAAGAAAAATATATGATGCTCCGTTAAAAATTATTCAAACTCAACATTTAAAGAAGAAATATTTAGTAGTATAAGTTTTGATTTTGGGATTTATTGCGTGTTATAATAATATAATATTTAATTTATAGATAATTTCTAATTACAAAATTCCAAATTTTAAAATTTGCTGTGGTTTATGGTTAACATTTGATTGTACATTTTGATTATTTTTTTTACATTTTGATTTTAAATATATAATTTTCGATTGAATATTTTTATTAAACATTATAATCAACGAGATATATTAATATAATATAGACATGCCTACATTTCTTCCGCTATTGTCGGTGTTTACTATTCATGATCTGCGCAGAGACCATTGTCCATAACAAAATAGTTTTTGCAATTAGAGTTTCCAATACTTGAGTATTCCTCAAAATAAATATATGTAACGATATAGTTCTTTTTTTATGAAATACTTATTATAAATTAATTTTGAATACTAACAAGCTAACTGTAATGTATTATTATTTAAGTATTTACTACCGATTCAAGATGCTGATAGTTTGGCCTAGACTCTAGGCTAGAAAATTTCGGTAACTTGATTACAATGTAGTATACAATCTCAAATTCCATAAATAGATTAAAAGTCGTTCACCCACGTTATCATAATAAAATGGTCGCATGTTTATATTATGCCAACAAAGCAAGGCATTTTAGTAGCGCGATAAGAAACCAGGTTTGACTAACTGACGATGCTTTCATGCTTAAAAAATTCAGCCACAATCAATTCATTGTTATGATAACATTGTATGGAGTTATGGGAACTGAAATAATAATTATTATTGTACATTGTAATTATGATGTAGATTGCACCTTGGTCCCAGACCACTTGCGTCAATATATTCAGAGATTTAACTATTGCATACGACATAATTGGCATGCTGGGTTTTTAATTTTAAATATTGAAGAATTGTGATTAAGTACTAAAGAGTTAAAATATATTTTCTCTAACGAAACTAAGCTATTACACGATCTAATTTTGAATCATTCAAATTCTTATCCTTATACAAAAGGAATAAAGATTTGTCATTTTAAATGTGGAAAAGTTCTATATTGTATATTGTTAAAAAGTATATGATGCAATATTGTAGGCGTAGATATGAAGTTTACTATCACCCACGTGTTCCCACGCAGCCTCTCACTTTTTTTCGAGAAGCTACTTCTAGGCCACGTCAGTGTCAATATGTACCTACTACCTACCGTTAACCGCCCCCGCATTCTGAACTTAATTGACGGGACAATGTAGAAGCTTCTAGAAAAAATATAACGACGCAACAGGCCATGCACAGGAGTAGTTTAAGTCCGTAAAATATATGCAAACAAGAAATTAAATTAACCAGTTGGAAACAATCAAATACATTTTAAAACTCGTACTTAAGTTTTTAATTTTAAGAACTAAATAAATAAAAAAAATGTTATTTAAAACTACTAGGGCGTCATTTTAAAATTAGAGCATTTAACTATCATTTTTTTAAATAGATAAGTATGAGGAATGGATGTTAGGACTAGGCTTTTAAAACTTTATTACGTTACTTATTTTTTTAACCCTTAAGAACTATAAGCACCTGGTTGCGGAAAAGTCGTACTAGTCTGTATGAAAGTAAATGTACTGTATGAAATGTTATAATTAGTGTTGTTGGGTAAAATATCAAGTCTAGACATAATTTTATTCCTTAACACTTCATTCATATAGTATTTTGTTTGCAGTCGGATGTGATCGAGCTGACGGACAGCAACTTCAAGGAGCTGGTGCTGGACAGCGAGGACCTGTGGCTGGTGGAGTTCTTCGCGCCGTGGTGTGGACACTGCAAGAACCTCGAGCCGCACTGGGCCAAGGCCGCCACCGAGCTCAAGGGCAAGGTTAGTACACACTGTTAAAATAAATTTAGACTAGCAAGTTCTTTCAGCAATATATTGCACAAGAACTTCTAGATGCGTTTACACTAATGGCGATATGTCAACAATTTCTACACATATATGGTTCCTTGCAAGTCCAGCAAGCTTCAATCTTCTCAGAAGTCAGCTGTTGTAACTGTTTACCAAGTAAACAGTTACAACAGCTGACTTCTGAGATAACTTCTGGAAATTATCATATAGTATATCCACTTTACATTGTTCATCAGGAAATATGGTCATATAGAATTCGACCCTAAGGCAAAATTATCCAAAGGTCAATTTTCAAGAATTACCCGCCGTCCATACCTCTTTATATGTTTGGTGCTAAAATTTTTCAGGAGAAATACAGATTGTCAGGGTCTTTAGCCATCACTCAAGTTCTGTAGAATGTCCTGTCTGGCATACTGAAATTAAAAGTAATAATTATAATCAATACTCAACAATGTGATAATATTGTAACAGTTATGATTATGACAAATATCAAAGCCTACTAGTTATAGAATAGTTTTTGTATACTAATTCTCTTAGCGACACTGTAGTAGTTGACACTTTTTTTTTCATAAATTGTGTGAAATTAAATAAAAGTTCAATACACACGGAATACAGAGCGGTATAATTCTTGCGATTCTAAATGCATGTTAGTATGTATATGTTGAGTCGGGTTCCCTATCGGAAAACTTCACCGTTCGCCACTGCTGAACAACATAACAATTAGAATACATTCTACTTGCCAACAACTCCAATTTAGTTGGCATCTTTGCTAAATCACATAAAAAAATATAAACATACATTTACAAATGTCCAGGTGAAAGTGGGAGCGCTAGATGCCACCGTACACCAGGCCATGGCGGCGCGGTACCAGGTGCAAGGATATCCCACCATCAAGATGTTCCCAGCCGGCAAGAAGACCAGTGACTCCGTCGAGGACTACAACGGCGGCCGCACCGCCAGCGACATCGTCGCCTGGGCCATGGATAAGGTCGCCGAGAATGTGCCCGCGCCGGAAATTGTGCAGGTAATTCTATATATGAACACAGCAAATAACCTTGCTCCACTTGGTATGTGTAGTAGGGTCCAGATATGTCAACTGATGAGATGTTAGTTTCCTATGGTATGCTGGTAAAGGGGCAAGTTTATCACTATATACAGTAGATTAGTGAATGGCAGATTTGAAATAAATGATATGGATCGGGGAGGATGTATGGAAAATTCAGTTTTAAAGATGAGGCACAAAAGCTCGTGTAGAGGTAAAGATAGTAGTGAGAAGTATGTAATTTGGTCGAATATAAAAACAGAGAAAATGCTTAGAGTTAGTCAATATCAAGCAAGCGGCCAATAACAACTAAGCGATATTGTTTCTCCAACAGGCTTTGTAAAAATGTGTTTTTATAATCATTGTAATTACTGTGAACATTAATTGAATTTAAAATGTTAGTAAAACACATTACTTACGCGAGAGCGTGACTGTGAAATGAAGCCGATGTATGGGACTGCTTTGACGCATGTCGTAAAATTTATTACCAACACATGTTATTGTACACGCGTTACTGCTTATATTTTATAATGCGTTTCATAATACAACGAATGTTTATAACTTTGAGAGATTGTTCACGAAATGTTTTGGAAAATTATGTAGGATTTTTATACAACTGAATGATGAGAAGTATATAACAACACTCTACTCAACACCACAAAATATTGGATGTTAAGTTTTATATTATAAATAGCTTTTGCCCGCGGCTTCGCCCGCGTTATAAAGTTTTTCAGGCTAAAGTTTTCCGTTATAAAAGTAGTAGTTTCCCGTGAGCCTATGTTCTTCCCAGGGTCTCAAACTGTCTCCATACCAAATTTCATCTTAATACGTTGGGTAGTTTTTGAGTTTAACACGTTCAGGCAGACAGATGCAGTGGAGGACTTTGTTTTGTAATATATTTTTAGAACTTTTTAAGAGGAACAATCCCGTCATACATCATTGTTGCATAACTCTAACCGTTTACGCAGCGCACGCAACGGAAGCTTTCAAAACTAATAAATTGTCTCCGTTTTTGCAACATGTTTCATTACTGCTCCGCGCCTATTGGTCATAGCGTGATGATATACAGCCTATAGTACTCCACAAATAAAGGGCTATCCAACACAAAACGAATTATTCAGTTCAAACTGGTAGTTCCTGAGTTTAGCCATTACTGCTCCGCTCCTATTAGTCATAGCGTGATGCTATATAACTTAGAGCACTCTACAAGCAAGGGCTATTCAACACAAAAAGAATTTTTCAGTTCGAATCGGTAGTTCCTGAGATTAGCCATTACTGATCTGCTCTTATTAGGTATAGCATGATGATATATAGCATATAGCACTCTACGAACAAAGGGCTATCCAACGGAAAAATAATTTTTCAGTTTGAACCTGTAGTTCCTGAGATTAGCCATTACTGCTCCGCTCCTATTGGGTATAGCGTGATGATATATAGCCTACAGCACTCCACGAACAAAGGGCTATCCAATGCAAAAAGAATTTTTCAGTTTGGACCGGTGGTTCCTGAGATTAGCCATTACTGCTCCGCTCCTTTTGGGTATAGCGTGATGATATATAGCCTATAGCACTCCACGAACAAAGGGCTATCCAATGCAAAAAGAATTTTTCAGCTTGGACCGGTAGTTCCTGAGATTAGCGCGTTCAAACAAACAAACAAACTCTTCAGCTTTATATAATAGCATAGATGTCACTATACCTTTTACATCCACAGTCAAACCTACAAGTTGCTACTAGTTAGTTCCAAGAATCTGAATGTTCAAAGTTTTATTTATTTATACTTCCATGCTTCTATGAATATTGGGTAGAAACATTTAGAAAACGAGTTGGTAGGTTTTGCATACCTTCTAAATTGTCTAACTCTATTTTAACTTATCGCTTGGTGGCGACAGACAAGTTAAGACAGTAAAATACATTAAAAAAATCGTGTTTTTAGATACACACAGTCAAATTCAATATATCCTGTTGATGATTATATCAGTGTAAATAACTGAAAATCCATTTATTATGCGTGTTGTGAGTCTTTTTGCCAATCAGCATTATGATGGTTTTCATCGTCGTATAGGCTATGAAGGGGTTGTTTGAATAATAATAAACTAAATGCTTGCAGGTAATTGACGAGGAAACCATGAAGGCGTGCAGTGAGAAGCCGCTCTGTGTAGTGTCGATCCTGCCTCACATCCTGGACTGCAACGCGGCCTGCAGAAACGACTACCTAGCTGTACTTAAGCGGCTCGGAGAAAAGTACAAGAACAAGATGTGGGGGTCAGTACACGCGTATTTTATATCATTTATACAGTTTAAATCTGAAAGTATTATCCGTTTATTCTTTAAATCTCAATGGTACATATATTTGTTGGCTTTATGTTCTAACACGCCAACAAATAAACAGCTAAACACACAGTACTTTAAATTACATAATACATAGTGCATGGCATTTATTGTTGCGTGATATCTTGAAAATATATGTGAATATTCTGTAACACTAGCTATACGGCAGTGCAAGCAAAGTGTGACTTGGGTTCTGAAATATTCTGATAGATATTGGTATTAATAACTTAAGGGAGTCAGTCCATCCACATGGCACACTGATTACCATTGCTTCTATCATTAACATGATTATGCTATCTGCAGTTGGATCTGGGCGGAAGCTGGTGCCCAAACTGCATTGGAAGAGGCGCTGGAGCTTGGTGGCTTCGGATACCCCGCCATGGCCGTCGTCAATGCCAAGAAACTCAAGTTCTCCACGCTCAGGGGATCCTTCTCAGAGACTGGCATCAATGAGTTCCTCAGGTATTTCTAATTACTTTAATTTCCTTACTTTTTTATTGCCAGTAAATGATGTTTTAGAAAAGCAATTTTAATTACAGTAAAAAACAGCAAGTCCCTAGGAACACTAAACTATCTTTCCTAAAAAAATTCAAAGGGAAAGTTAGAAAAGAATTGGAAATATTTATGTAATTTTTTATTGTATTCATTAACACGTAATTTTTTACAGGGATCTGTCGTTCGGTCGAGGCCAGACTGCCCCGGTGAGGGGTGCCGAGATGCCCAAGGTGGCCTCCACTGACCCTTGGGACGGCAAAGACGGAGAACTTCCGCCAGAAGAGGACATTGACCTGTCAGACGTAGATCTCAAAGACGAGTTATAAACTGTGCTGTGAATCGTGTTTTGTAAAGTGTCTGTGTTAGGATAGACTTCATATCGCGTCAACGTCAGGTGAACGCATCAGAAGCTATGAAAATGACCTGCATGTCACTTATGATTCTAATAGCTGATAAGTTGTGGGTAGCTTCTCTGACGCGCATGGCCTACGCATGACATGATCTGAAGTGAATTTTAAGTCAGTTGCAAGAAATTTTATGCTTCCATCGAAGGTTTGTGCTCAATTTTGTGACCTTTCATGTCTGTTACGTCACTAATATTTTCGTGTGACACAAAATATAGAAGAAAACAGTAGTTTCTTGCAACCGGCTATGTGTGTCAATCATAGGTATAGAGAATGGACTGCAGAACAAAATAAAGGTGGCCAATAGATGACTTTCTGCATGTCTGTAATGATGAAAGGGCAAACTTAACTCCTACAAGTTTGTCATTTATACCATTCAGAATTTTAGAACACTACTGGCCGCATATTAATCTCTTACACATTTCCCCCAAGTCTCAGAAACAGCTGGATGGTAATTCACAGTCTATTTTCTATGTCTATTGTGTCAGTGTACTGCCATTGTAAAGACAAAACATTTCTCGAGTTGGTGTCTCAAATAAAAAAAACAATCAATCCATGTCAGATATTTAATGTTTATTTTGACTAAACAATTACTAGCATACATTATATGAATATAAATTTTGAACTGTTGCATTTTGAGATAGGAGTTTTTTGTCATGAATATATGGTTGATATGTATAATTACATGTTGGGCTCAGTGTAAATCTAATATGTCTGTTGCATTTAGCATTTTTTATTATCGAATCTAATAACTTATTTATGAAAATATTGCAATTCGATATAAAACTCTTTGTAACACTTTTCGTAATAGTTTTTATCTAGTACTTAAACTTGCAAGTGTCAACCTAAGTGAATTTTCCTTTATAAATATCAGCCTAAATCTGTACGCTGTATGTTCATTTTCAACTAACACAATCTAGTTAATCACTGATCATTAATTAAAACTGTAATTAGATTGTAATTAACGCGTACAAACATGTTTCTCAACGTCGCCTATTCTCGATATCTCGTATGTAACAGAAATTGTATCAAAGTTTATTTTTCTACAATCTATTTTCACATATCTAAATCACAATTATAATAGATCTTTGGAGTTCTAATGCGTGTAAGATGGACTGACTATTTGTATTTTTATCCGACTGCGCGGAAGATGGATGATGCAGTCATATTAGTAATACGGAAATATCAATTTAGAATTTAATTTTATAAATGTCGATCTAGTTGCGGCGTCTCTTCCAGTAATCAAGCATTTAGTACAGTCGAGTTTGGATAATTTTATTATGAAATCGCTAATAAATTTTTAATTGTAATTGTAGTTTTATTTCTTTTTTAGTATCCATAATAATTACAGAAACCTACATATTAAAGGTTATTGTGGAACTAGAAGGGTCTTTCGGCCTAGAACCATTACACAGGTATTTACAGACAACAATATACGTACAATGCGCGCGAATGCATGCAACAATTTCATAGCTTTCTTTGGCTTTGTTCCATGGAGTTAGTATGTACTAGTACATTATTATTGACTCCATGCGTTGTTCAGCTTTGTTTCTGACAGCCAACTTAAATAAAGTCGTATCTCAATATTAATCAACTGCAGCACCATGTCTATCCCACACACCTATGTATTGAGAGAGCTGTGATGCCGAAAGCACTCAAACGAATTCTTCATAGAATTGTTCTGCCCTTAGCTAAATAAGGGGCCGTTCAAGTATTACGTAACGCAATTTTTTCTTGTAAAACGTTACGATGCGTTACAGGAGCGAGGGGGGGGGGGGGGCTCTCGTACAAAGCGTTATGTAACATTGTTTTTTTTTTTTAAAAATAACAAAGGTATTTTAACGACTTTCCGGTATTTTCCGAAATAAATTGTGTATTTGAAAAAAAAAAGGGGGGGGGGGGATTGCTTTACGTACTTAATACTTGAACGGCCCCTAACGTTTGTGATACTCGCGTTAATCATGTACTATAATTATACAAAAGTTTGATTAAATTTCAGGATAAAGGTTATGCTTATGGATTAAAAAAAAATGTCTCAGTGTAGACTTGAATGAAACTGGTAGGTAGTTTCGTTTGTGGGAAATAAATGTGTACAATTCTTTGGTAAATATGTAGGTTTTCTCGCTTTGTTTTCCTTCAACGTTGTCCTCTTAGTAGCAGACCCGTTCCCAGTACTAGTACTGAGTACAAAAATAAAACGCTTCGGGGAGCATTCTCTAGTTAATTTTATTGCTTCCGAAGACAGATGACTTAACGGTTCACCTGATCGTAAGTGGTATCCCCCATGACGTCAGCAATGCCTGGAGCTCAACTTAGCTCCTTCCGACAGCAAAGAGTCTTATCTTTCTTTGAATGAGCATTCGAAGTTTGTGATATTGTAATCTATACTATTATATAAAGCTGAAGAGTTTGTTTGTTTGTTTGTTTGAACGCGCTAATCTCAGGAACTACCGGTCCAAACTGAAAAATTCTTTTTGCGTTGGATAGCCCTTTGTTCGTGGAGTGCTATAGGCTATATATCATCACGCTATACCCAATAGGAGCGGAGCAGTAATGGCTAATCTTAGGAACTACCGGTCCAAACTGAAAAATTCTTTTTGCGTTGGATAGCCCTTTGTTCGTGGAGTACTATAGGCTATATATCATCACGCTATACCCAATAGGAGCGGAGCAGTAATGGCTAATCTCAGGAACTACCGGTCCAAACTGAAAAATTCTTTTTGCGTTGGATAACCCTTTATTCGTGGATTGCTATAGGCTATATGTCATCACGCTATACCCAATAGGAGCGGAGCAGTAATGGCTAATCTCAGGAACTACCGGTCCAAACTGAAAAATTCTTTTTGTGTTGGATAGCCCTTTATTTGTGGAGCGCTATAGGCTATATGTCATCACGCTATGGCCAATAGGAGCGGAGCAGTAATGAAACGTGTTGCAAAAACGGGGAAAAAATATTAGTTTTGAGAGCTTCCGTTGCGTGCGCTGCGTAAACGGTTAAAGTTATGCAACAATGATGTATGACGGGATTGTTCCTCTTAAAAAGTTCTAAAATATATATTATAAAACAAAGTCCCTCGCTACATCTGTCTGCCTGAACGTGTTAAACTCAAAAACTACCCAACGTATTAAGATGAAATTTGGTATGGAAACAGTTTGAGACCCTGGGAAGAACAAAAGCTCCCGGGAAACTACTACTTTTATAACGGAAAACTTTAGCCTGAAAAACTTTATAACGCGGGCGGAGCCGCGGGCAAAAGCTAGTAATAAATAATAGCGTAACTTATACCGTCGAGTTGTAATATCAAACTCCAGTTAAATATTATTAAGTTATTGATACCGGCCGTTAATTGTAACATTATTATGCTATAAGCGAGTAATCCCCGAGGCGATGTTAACCTCGCGTAATGAATAACATGCGATGTCACAGCGATCTGCAAGGGCGTACGCCGTACAAGCGTCCTACCTTGGCCAAACTAGCACTAGATGTAATAATAATGCAGAATTTTATGTGAATATAGATATCATAGAAATAAATAATAGAAAAAGCAGAGCAATGTAATTTTATATGAAAATCTTGCGTGGACAATTACAATATGAATTTGGTAACTGATAGAAATCATTAAGTACCAATATTTATAAAACACTGGACAAATTCAACGAATTTATAACTTTATTTGCTTAGTTGTCGATGGCATTCAATTCCTACTAGGTATATACAGTTAACAATTGTCAGTGGCGACGATGCAACGTTAATTACAACACTTACGTAATTAATTATAATCAAATGAGAGAGCTGTTGTGGTTGTGATGCGCTGTCGTATCTAATAGACTACGTGTGACCTACAAATAGTAAGTATATACTAGCGACTACCAACTTTATACAATAGTTATAGTGGTTAATTTTTCGTTGATTCCGTTATTTGCGGTTTTCCTCACTTCGATAACTATATTCCATACGCCTTCTTTTTTTGTCTCTTATATAGAACATAAGTACACACACTGTATCTTGAAAGCTAGAGAGACAATTAGTGCACACTTGCACATGTCTATGAAACCATGGTGCTAACTTAGATTTCCTGGTTCATATAATGAGTGCTTTTTTTTTCAAAAAACAAGTATTAAATACCGCGACGCAATATAACAGTGCCACCGAGGCAGTCTGCATCCAGGGCACCTACTTTTCACCTTATGCTTCGTCTTATGATGTGATAGGCTAGCCTGTAGCCATATTGGGCACTAATTCTAGATACCGGGGCGATAGTGAGCAGAAAAATCTAGTATCACATTCCCCAACCCGAGATTTGAACTAGGGACTTCAGAGCAATTGTACTGACTTGTAAAGACGGTCTAATAACGCGATAGGCTCACTCACTATTACGTCATGAACCGAACACAAAGGTGAAAAAGTATAATTAAAATCGAAGTTCATAAAAAAAAATTCAAATCTAAATAAACTTACACTTACTGCCTAATGCGTATGGCACATCGCGCAACATACGTAGGGGTTAAATCGATGCACAATTACGGCCTCTATAGATCTGCTTTAGTTCAACTTATACTTATCATGTTACAACCTGTATAAAAATTACCCAGAAGTTCGCAACAAACCTGTTGGGCAGAAAAAGGGTAATTTATTGTTATGACTAAAAGTACCGTACACCTTGGTCAACTTTTCCTCCTTATGGGTTTTTTTAACATTCCACTTTACATATTATACATAATTACTATGAATTTATATGCTTCATTTTTTTCCCTTTTAATGACGCCAGTAGACGAATGCGGAAGATTACAGGACGAGTGCGCAGTGTTGTAACTCACTTCTACCTATTGCATTGTTTTAGAAGTGTTTGCGCACATTTTAACCCAACCCACATGGACGCATGAATTTCTGCTCAGCATGTAGTTTGACCACAAACAACGCGCGTCTTGTACAGAACCTTTGTGAATAGTAGCACGAAATAACGAAACAACTTGACCTAACGTTAGTTTCTTCAAGTAATCGCCAGTCAAAATATTTATTTCAGTAACCTGATAAAAATCAATAGATGGTGCGGAGGCGCACTATACTTTAGGCGTAGAGTTATTGATACAATTTATCATGGTGTTTCATTTTGAGGGAATAGGCAGAGGTAGGGTATATGTAATAAGTTCTCCGAACTCTTACGAGATGATTCACTTTTACCAGAATTTTCCTAAACATTTTCATTGAATGTGGTTCGCAAGAAATAAATATAAAATTCTTATACAATATATTTTATTTGAGCATTTAAATAATAAACGTACACACGTATGTAAAAAGTCTTATAATCTACAGTCTTACAAATTGATGTTTGATTTAGCCAATATTATCTAATACTATATTTATCCCCAAAATAAAGTAACATGTAGCAAGGATAAACAACGGAGAAATAAAAAAGTAGGTTCTTATAACAGCATGATACAATCAAATGAATTCTGTAAGTATTATAAGTAATTAAGGCGATACCTCAAGGTCCATTTTCATACATTTTGTTTCGGCTTTAATCTGGGTAACTAAACAAGTATTGGCAAGTAAAGAATTTAAATTCACGTCTAGTTAGTGATTAGTTCTCATGGTTTAAAATTTAATATGACGAAATTTTAGGCAGAAATATCCATGATTATTAATTATTTTTACGTTTTTCTTTCAACATACTAGACTAATTACTTACCTACTTGTTTAATTAGATTAAAGACAAAATCGGTAAATTAACAATAAGTGTCAGTGCTGGGGCCGGTTCAACATTTCGTTACGAAAAGTTAAATTTTGTTACTTTATCATATTTTACGCAAGACGACATATGATTTGCAAAGAGCGTGGATGCATACTGTGGTTTTCCATGGCTCACGGGAATAACATTCGTTTCCCGTCCCTCTTGGATACGGGAAATCAGATGGAATACTGTAAAAGTATAAACAACTTCATAATTCTATGAAAGGGCATTTTTCCTGTTTAAATATCCTGAAATAACATGACTAACACAATCTCTAGTGATAGCATAGCTACGTATATATGTTACATGCAGATAATAATGATTATTCGGTAATTTTTTGTATGCGATAAGGCGGGATTACTGTCTACAGTACTCAGAATGCTTAATCAACGAAAAATCATTGAATTTGTGACTAAAACCACGTCAGCTTCGACTATTTACTGATGAACATCGCATAGATGAATGGACGCTACATTTACGATTTATAATCTATAATTTGCAAATCAAAATAAAATTCTTTGCACGTATAGCGTTTGGGGCCGAAAATAGCACCTCTATGAGTCTGACCTATAACAATGGGCCCTGCGCACTGGCCCATAGCCAAAATTGTGAATGAATAAAGACATTGTATCTCACGTTATGTAGCATCAAAGTTAACAATAACTTACAAAATAAAAATGCTCAATAGAGCAATCACAACAATAATGCTATTTTAATAGTTATAAATAATGATAGCTCACACCAAACTTTATGGACTCCTGTGGAAAGTCATTTGTATTTGTCACTCACCATCTCTGTCTCTAAAATATAAACACGACGCCACTAAAATTTAAGGTCGACCATGAAGATTGGCGTTAGCTATATATTTGAAATAGTCGGATCTCATAGTATACAATCACATATACAAAATAAACATTTTGTTTGTCACTATCTTAACTCCTAATTAAAAACTACTGGAAGTTTCTTATACTAAAATATAATTACGTAGTACCTTCCGACATAACCTGCTTAATAGAAATATTTTCTGAACACAACATAATAAAATTGCTGATTACCAGTTTTTTCCGTTGAGTATTTTTTTATTACTTTATTTAAAAAATATTTAATCAACGTCTTCACGGATATTGTAAGAAACAGGAATATATAAATAATAATATTATAAATTGGCTAAATAGTTTCTAACAAGTAACCTGCTTATCAACAAAAAGGCAGAATTATGATAAAATTGCAAATTATCACAAAAGTGAAATAATAATGCAGAATGGGTTGGATTATGGGATTTTTGCCATGAACTGTATTATGGCACCTGTTTCCTTGTAGAGGTATATGTTTTGCTATTTATGAACAAGTAAACAAGTTATATTGAGGATACAATTGCATCTTATACATCTAAAACTGAACACATAAATGTTGAAAAGTATAAAATTGATGTGCAACTTTGAGAATATCCAATTATATAAGTAATTTTATGATATTTTTACAAGACATTTAAATTTTTTTGTGAATAACTTGAAATACATTTCCAAAATCATAGAAATGTAAGAACCAAATGTATAAAATTGTGTATTTTTGGTCATGAAAGTTATCTTTAAGTCCTACGTTTTAATCCATGGCTTTAGGGCTAAGGCACATGATGGATTACTTTGATATGTTGTTAATCTCTTTTAGCACATATGACCTAATTTCAACGTTGAACAATTATCACATACTATAATTCCAAAAGCTGGTCATATCAGTCTCAATTTTTTTTTTATAAAGTAGAACCTGTTAATAATAATATACTTTTCAAAGAACCTGACAGTATTTTTGTCAGGCTGATATTAATCACTACATACTTTTACTATTTAGTATCAAAAATTGTTATAGTAGCAAGTCCTAATATGTGGGTTGGTGTAAAATTGGGTTCAGTTTTGCATACATAGCTCACAACCTTCACATTGCAGTCTGACAATGGATTTACTTTATCAAGATTACAATTTCCTTGACACTATCATTGTGTATGGATGAAACAAGATTTAGATAATTAACCCGAAACCTGCCTTTTACATTTAAAAGAGATTTAAGATATTTTAAAAATAAAATTTTAGGATCTAGGTTGCTTAGAGGCAATGTATATCGAGCACTTGCTATTAAGGAGATTCATTTTCTTTCTCATATAACAACATGTAGTATTTGTGTATATGGTATTTATATAAATGCACGGAACACTGGACTATTTTATTCTTATCTCTATAATATCAAACCATAGCAGGCATACTCATCATGTTGTACTTGTTTCTGTTCATGCAGATGCTTGGGTAGCAAATCGAGAAATAGTAGAAGCCCATACCGGCCAGAATCAAAGACACGATGAGAATGACGATACCCCAAGCGGAAATACCCAGACCACGTCGTGTAGCGGGCTGCGAAGCCAGTCCTGGCGATGTACCAGAGAACGTCTTAGGCTGCATTGGTGTTTTATAGCCCCGGCTATACCCAGGACTTCAGGCATACCCGGAATGCCAGGGATACCGTAGCCCCTGATCGCCTCGCATGGTGTCGCCAACTGGTACGACACTGGTGAAAGACAATAATATCAATATTTGCTCTATTACTGAAATAAACGCGAATAGTTTATTCACTTACCAAGCAAAACGAGGCTTAAACGAATCAATAGTCGTATCATCGTTGATAAAATGACTTCCTGCACCGAGGGTCCACTCAATGAATACACTTCGAATAGTTAGTTGCCACTGGTTGTTATTATATTGACTTCGTAAGTTTGTGATATTACGGTTTCACTTTATTTTTAAATGTAAAATCCAATAAATAAAACAAGCAAAAGAGAGTAGGTGCAGATTAATTTATTTTAGAAAAGTTCTAAATAATTCAAACTTTCAAAATTCACACGAGCAACTAGCAACTTCCATGAAACAAACTTTTTATAGGCATGAACGAACTGAACCATAGACTAATATATAATACTGGAAATAGACTGGCAACTCTCAGTTTGAAATTTCATAATGTTAAGCGACATCTGGACGCCATACAGGGAAATAAAATAAATATACCTATGCATGTATATGCATATATAGGTTTCTAACTTTCAAAATTATATATTTAATTCTATGTCGACCCATCGGTAGAACACGTCGTAATTGTAAAACACTGATTCTTAGTAACAATTTTTGGAATATAATATGCTGTTATGTAAATAACAAATTAGGAATTTATTTTATTAATTGTCAGAATCAGTGTTTTGCAGATCAACTTTGTTCTATGTATGGGTCAAAATGTAATGGTTTGACCCAATTCAAAGATAAATAATACAATAGTATATTTTAAACTAATTTATTTCTTTTACACATTTATTAATACATTGTCTGATGTTCCGGGACATTATGTAAAATGTTTTACAAACAACACTACACTGATATAAATAGTTCAAATTTCTTATAGAGAGCCTATCTAATGTATGTTACTAACACTTACACAAACACAGTCAATACGTATTTCTTAAATACGGAAGAACTGAAGCTCAATTCAACGTAAATATACAACAAAAAACAAAAATCACAAGAAAATGCGCACGAGTATACAAATTTACCGACAGAAAAATATCTTATGACGTTTACTAGAAGTTGCTATCGTTTGTTAGCAGTAAACTACTATAAAATACTAAAAATATTGCTATTCGTCCAAATTTATTTTAAAATTATAAGTATTGTAGATAATTTTTATAGGAAGTAATAAAATCTATTTTAAAGCATAACTGCTTGTTTAGTTCTAGCTTAAATTAAAAAAAATACCAGAATTATCAAAATTTATACGTACTAAAACTAACATATAATGAACTAGTCACACTGAGAAAAGATATTAAGAAATTAGTGCCATGTATAGGGGAGAGATGGCGCTTATTCTAAAAAAAATAATTAGTTCGAAGTTACCAGGGCATGAACTGAACCTTCTGTGATCTGACTGAAAGTGAACGTAAATGGAACAAATATAGATTATAATGACTACGTGAAAAATCAATTTGATTGAGCTACGTAATATTGATTCAGTAGACAGTACAATCGACTCGAATGTAACATCTCTATGCGCCCATAGACTAAGGTACATTTCCCGTTCAAAGTGATGGCGTGTACATCCGGTTACTGCGTTGTCAAATGTCAAAATGAAAAGTATACCGGCAATGGCTAAATTGTATTTTACATTTTTATTAGTTCTAAATGTAGCATTTTATTGCTGCAGTGCCAATGTCGACACTATATCAAGGGATATAAAAATAAAAAATGTCGACCGGACAATCGACGTATCATCACAGCTCGTGAAAATAGCGTCAAAAATAACCGTGGAGAACGCAGGTAACTCGCCGGTCAAGAACTTTTTGATTGCAGTAGAGGAGTCGGCGAAGAATAATTTGGCATTCATCGGTGCTAAGGACAGTAATAGCAAGGAAATTCGGCTTACGGAGACTACCGTGAAGGTTATGGGTATGTCAAATTTTGGCGTGTCGAGTTGAAAGATCCTGTGAATGTGGCGTCTACGGCATTAGTAACTGTAGAAGCTGTGTTTACGAAAGCTCTACAGCCATATCCTACAGCAATAAGCCAGCAGGAAGACCAACTAGTAAAGTACATAGGTAATCTTTACGTGTACTCTCCATACTATGTGACTACACAGAAAACAAACGTCATCGTGAACACTAAGAACGTCGAATCCTTCACAAAAGTGAAGCCGTTCTCCCAAGTAGACGGCACTATTCAGTACGGTCCGTACTCGAACACTGGGCCGTTCACTGAGAAGGAGTTGAGTGTCCATTACAAAAATAACTCCCCATTCCTGACTGTAACCCGCATTGAGCGTCTAATTGAAGTCTCGCATTGGGGCAACATTGCTATTGAAGAAGTAATTGAGATTGAACACAGTGGTGCTAAGCTCAAGGGGGTCCATTTTGTCCCGCTATGACTATCAACAGGACCATCACAGCGGCCCTGCCAGTGTCCGGTCTTACAAAACATTACTCCCAGCCTCTGCTTCTGATGTTTACTATAGAGATACTAATGGAAACATCTCTACATCCAACATGAAAGTAAAGAAAGATTCAGTTGAATTGGACCTGAGGCCTCGGTACCCTCTGTTTGGAGGTTGGAGAACTCACTACACCCTCGGCTACAATGTGCCAAGCTATGAATACCTCTACCACTCTGGTAATGAGTATTTACTCAAGATGAGGGCAGTTGACCATATCTTTGATGACATGCAGGTTGATGAGTTGGTAACGAAAATCATATTGCCTGAAGGTTCCACTGGTATTAAAGCAAACATTCCTTACGCGGTGACAAGGCTACCTGATAGCCTTCACTACACATACTTGGATACAAAAGGCCGTCCAGTTATCACCTTCACCAAGAAGAATGTTGTAGAAAACCACATCCAAGATTTCCAATTGCGTTACACTTTCCCACGCTTGTTAATGTTACAGGAGCCTCTACTGCGTAGTTGGCTTCTTGTATGCACTCTTCTTGTGTGTAATTATTTACGTAAGATTAGATTTTTCTATTCATAAGTCTGAACATCCACATAAAGATTAATTTTATTTTATTCCACTAATTATATTTATGTTAACACATCTAGTTCTTGTGCATTTCTGTGGTGTCTCTTGTATGTGTGCAGAAATAAAGTGTTTTTATTATAATTTAAATAGGTCTTTTAATTCTTTACCTGTAGACATTAATGTAAGGTTGAGATAAACAAGTAATAATAAAATATCTTTTATTATTCCAGTACTATACAAAATTATTGGAGCTTCATTAAAACATCAATATTAAACAAAAGTTCTTGTCACTACTACATCCGTAAAATATCCACATAGATCAGTTATAGGAAGACTATAATTTTCAGAGAAGGACTTATAATGCAAGATATCTTGGAGCTGGACTGTCAGTTGAAAATACTTTATAGAGCCCTAAATAACAGTTCTACACACATTTTTAATCGTTTCACATTATTTAATGTCATAAATAGGAAATAATTCTAAGTCAGTGTGTATTTTGTTTAGTAACAGTCTCAGAAAAATATTTGACTTAGTGATTTGATACCATTCTTGGTAAAGATTGAAACCAAGCCCCTAACATGTGATACTCCTATAGAAATCATTAGCCCCTTATGAATAAATGGCATAAGTACGAAAGTTACGATAACAGTAATTATGAATCGGTTTGACCACACACATATTTTACAAAACATTTATTGCTATTTTGAGCAAATCAAGAAAATAGACAGCAGGAAAATGAGAAAAACTACCCACAATATTAAATTAGTGAAGTACCTATTCACAAATAGATTTCAGTAAATGTATCACATTTATAAGTAGGTATTTGAGTTCTTAATGTTCCAATCGACGCTAATTTAAATAGTACTTATGTAGTAAATAGTATAAAATAATATAACTAGAAAAATTGTCAATAGAACTTGCAGTCAGTACAAACAATTTTCTAAATTTTTCACCTTGAACTTTCATAGTACATTAGTTTTAAACTATGCAGATTAACGGTCATTTTTAAATAAACGATCCGTATCTCAATCTTCAATCTGATTTCCGAGAATGAACCAATCAAAATTATTCATTTGTAAGCATGTCAAAAAAACGGAGTTCTAATTGGTCTACTTTTGAGATAGATCGAAAAAGGCGACTGGGGTCGTTTATTAAAAATGGCGGTATATAGATAAATATTATCTATACTAGAGAATTCATAGATCGCAGATCAGTAAGTCTACAAGTTCTATTGAAAAGTACATTGTTTACTATGCATCTTACATTCCGTATTCAGACAGTTTAAATCTCAGTACGACTGGCGCACTCGTGCATGGCAGAATGGCTAACTCCGTGACCACGGCGGTGACTAAGCTTGGCGGCGTGATGTCATATGTCAGGTTGAGAGGAGTCAAGTTGGGGTTGGACCGCCAGTCTTTTAGGGGCGAGTTTTCATCATTTTTGTCGATTAGGTCATCAGGATCACCTAAAAATTATAAATAAAAAATATAAAGATAGTAAATGTTTATATTTATTTATACAAGAGAATATTTACGACGAACTAGGTGTCTCTATTACATCGTTTACAATGTAATTTGTTTAGTTAAAGATAGTATCTATAATAGCAGCTAATAAATTATAATTAGACACGTTTTGCGTATCTGTGAAGTAATCTTTGATAACACAAATATAGCAATGAGTATAGCAGTATTAAGTGAGGAACTTTAATAAAAAGTGAATATAGAGACATCGGTTTATGTGCGAATAGTAATAGTGTATGTTCACCGAGTTCGTTGTGCACGAGCGCGTCGGTCTGCAGGTGTTCGCTGAACTTGTGCGTCTCGGCGGCGACGAGCACGGGCACGTTGACGTGCGCGCGCCGCCAGCGCCGCGCCCGCCGTGCCCAGCGCGCCGCGCACCGACCCGTCCGCCAGCAGCGCGTCGCACCCCAGCACGCACAGCTTCATCTGCACACACACACATACCACGTGACACCACATAACAACATAACAATAGTATACTCACTGACACCACACACTTACAGTACTCATGACGAAGTGCAACCCCGTGAAGTCTACGTATGTGCAGGGCAGGCCCTTGGCCGTGAGTCGGCGCAACATCTCCGGGCCGGCGCGGTGCACGCGGTTACCGACCACCACAGTGCGGAATCGAACGCCAGCCTCCCACGCTTCTACCAGTATTCGCTCGATCAATGACGAACTACAACAACCACGTATACTTGTAATACATATATAATTTACACCTAACTCTTTTCAAAAAGAATATGCAGAAGTGCAAGGAAGGGAAGGAAGAACAAACCCGAAATATCTTTGTCAAATTCGAAATCTATACAAGTCACAAAGGTTTAGACAAAGTGGAAATATTGTACAAAATTAATATTAGATTTTTTTGAATAAAGAAAACAATTGATATTTATTCAATTGTTTTTAATAATTGATTCATGCGTACCATCCGTATGTTAAAATATTGTCACCATCAGAGATCTTGTTCCTGACAGCTATGCTGATGGCTTGGCCGGCGGTCTCTATCTGTTCCCTGATGTATCGGTCAATTTCTTCTTGCAGTTTCTTCTTTGCCTGATGAAACAAGTAATATGTTTTTTGAATTTTTATTGTTAACAGCCACTGAAATAACAGGTATGACATATATTTACTGAATGCTCTTTAACATCTTGTGCTAGAGTGATAAGTGCAGTGCAATGTCATTAGTAATAACTAGTCTGGAATCTGGATGAAGTCCCATTTTTGGACAGGCAAGACACGTATCAACCGATGGGAAGCAACCAACAATTTGTTCAATCTCTTATTTCTTAGTTTAGTTAGCATATAAAAAAAGATACAATATATGCGGAGAATGCCAAGGCTTAGTCGCAGAAAAAGACAAATTGGTATTCTCTACCCAGTAGACATACACATGAGACACAGTCTCAAATATAAACTGTAGTAAATACTACTCACATCAAACTCATCAACATTGTTCGGCAGCTGCATAATATGGTGCCTGAAGGCCTTGACGGCGTTCGTCTGCGAGGCCGAGGGTTGGCGCATGGACCACAGGAAGTCTAGACTCGTGGCCAAGTACGACTCCAGCCCTCGAGCGAACTCCGTCTTGGCGGGAACTATGTAGTCTATTACCATCTGGAAATTTTAACTCAATTTAGTTTAGATTTCACCTATACAGTGACAGATGAATTTCATAACTTTGACACTTAGTTATCTGTGAAAATATATTCTAAAGGAAAAAGTTATTTTATATCGTTTTACTTGTTTCAAAAGTAAAACAATTCAAACGTTATTTGATAATGAATGAAGCATATCGCCATATAATTATAAAAAAAAAACAATATAGAGTAGAAAAGACTGCTGAAACCGAGGTCACATATTCTGACCCCATATCCAAGGAGATAATATTTTAATAAAAAATGAGACAAAAAATTATGTAATTGCACTTAGATTCTACATTAAACATACCTTCTTCAGGGCATCTAACAATGCTATACACCTAGCATTCGAGCCGGTCACGACGCGGGATGCCAACTGTACTCCCAGCTTCACGATGGCTGGGTGCAAGCTACAAGTTAACCCAACCATACACACAAAGTTCTTAAAATTTATTAGAAGAAAGATATTCATGCAATATCTATTATGTAACCAATATTTTTAGTTGTTATTATAATCGCGTCCAAACCGACCTAGCAAAGCTACCTCACTATAAAACCAATGTCGCTATATGGCTAAGTGACAAATAGTCAAGCTAAAGTTTGTTTTAGTTAAATCAATTTTGGTGAGACTGCCGTATAAGACCAAATCAATCTTACTCCTTCCAGTCCTTTACTTTTCGATAATAACTTCAGATTTGATTGTGGCATATGTCCCACAACAATAAAATAATTAGAGGTACATACAAGAATACAGAATGCAACCATGTCAGGCAAAAGTATTAACAATTCAATCAAAAAACTTACTTGGAGTTAATGGCAATTTTTCTCAGTGACTCCTTGTCATGCTCAGTGCACAAATGTTGACACCAATTGATCCTGTGTGCTACTTGTGACTTTACCTTTGGTTTATCTACAACTTTAACTTTGACGGGTTTTACCTGCAAGCAAATACATCAAAATATGCTTGTAGAATACTTGATAACCCAACCCCTGACAGTCATCATAGATTTTACATTTTCGAAGTTAGATCAGACAGGAACCAGTTGTACCACTTTTACATTCATTAGCTGAAATGTAAATTATAATGTATTTATATTATTATGTTTTGTGCTTACCTCTTTAACTTTCTTTTCAACATCAGGTTTGGCTGCAGCATCTTCTTTAGGTTTGGCCTTTTGTTCTGCTGCTTGTTTTGCAGCCCTCTGAGCTTCTTGCTTTGCACGCCTTTCAGCTCTCAGCTCAGCCTTGCTTTTACCAGCTTCTTCTGCCTGGAAATTGTGTTAATACTGTGTATTATAATTATTAACTTGGATTTGACACCTTTCGGTGTGCATTCACATACAGATGAATGGAAGGACATTTGTTGCAGGCCGAGTATAGAATGCAGTGTGTATACCTCATGGTTATATGACACATTGAAGCCCAAAAAACGCCCACAAACATTTGCTGTCCTTTTCAACCTAGGAAGTTCCTATCCATCCCCATTTTTTTCCCCACTCTGCATCAGGACTGCTATAGTTGCTAAGCCGCATGTAAATATAATATTAAGATCTCATAAAATAAAATCTAGATGTGGGTGGTGCAAGAAATAAGGATATTAATCTGTGAGTTTCATGACTATAAACATTTATTCCAGTGGAAATTTCGTCTTCATATTTATTCATTAATACATTATGGATACCTGTTGCTAAAATATAATAACCTATACTATGTCAAAGATAATAAACATCTATCATTTATGTTGGACCCATCAAAGATTAATACAGGAGATAAATAAGGACTATAATTTTAATTTAGAAATTCATGTTAATTGGTAAATATAAAAAAAAATGATGTGAATTAAAATATAATTATCAGATACTAACCTTTTTTCCTCCTAAATCAATACTTTGAACTTTAGCAGTGACTTCCTTTACTTCCTTTGCTACATTGGCAATATCTTTTAGTGTTTCTACAACATCTCTAACTGTCATATCATCACCCTTACAAGCTTCAGTCCTAGTTATTTGTTCTGATGAAGAAGAAGTAGCCTCTTGTTGTACAGGAGGTCTTTCAGGTGGTTGTTTAACATCCCCCTCAGCTGCCCCCTTCTTTTTAGCCTGCTTAGCAGCTTTCTTTGCAGCTCTTTCAGCTTTAATTTTATCTCTTTCATTATCACCAGTTATTTCATTAACTACTACTGCTCTATCAACTTCATCTTTACTTTTGTCTAAAGTTTTCATTTGAATATCTTCATTGGCCGCAATTTTAGGCTCTAGTCTGACAGGCTGTTCATTTTTATTCTCATCAACTACAGCTTTTTCAGGTGCTGGTTCTTTTACTTCATTAGCAGCAGCCTTCTGTTTGGCTTTTTGTTTAGCTAATTTCTTGGCCTCTCTTGCACCTAAAACTTCATCTCTCGATTTTTCTGTTATACCTTTTGAAGACATATTTTCTTTTCCTTTTATTTTAGTCTCTACTGGTTTTTGTTCATTGCCTATCTCTTGGTTATTGTTTGTAGACTTCTGGACAACAATATTGTGAGAAGGCTCTCTGCTTGCTTGCTTGTTTTGCACAGTTTCAACAGGTGTTTGTTCTTTATAATATTTGGCTAATCTTAACTTTTGTCTTCTTATCCTTCTTTTCTTTGAATTTGTTATAGTTTCAGCTGTCTTAACTGGAGTAATTTCTGTATCACCCTAGATAATATAAAACATACCATTATGTTATTTACTAACATTATACTCTCTTACTAGCAAAATAAAAGTGTTTTGCAATGGTTAATATACTTACAAATTTGTAGATATCTACTAAAAATAATTGCTTAATGAATTTAAAACATTCTAAGTATATTGTTCATGCTTCAAGATACATGTTATAGAAATGTGTAGTGAACGAATAATGTATTGACATACAATATGTTTACTATCAGAAGCCATATTTTTATGCTTATAACCAAAAAGTTTCAATAAGTGCAGTGTCATTAAAATACTTTTCTAAACAACAAAAAATGGGTTTTGTTGTTGTGCCAAGTAGCATTGCTACATTCTTACTACCTGATTGAGAAATAGATGGTCAGAAGCAATCAGTTATTTTTAAAAATTTGGATGAGACAGATAAGGGTATTAATTTTTAATAATTATTTTATATGTAATGCAAATAATAATAATAACAAGCTATTTGTGAAACAAGCAATAAATTGTTTAAAAATGGAGCAGATTCATGTATCAAATATTGCAATGTTTAAGAAAATTGTTTTATCTCATTCTTTTGCATGCATTGTAATTCCCCATGATAACAAAAAATATTATTGTATCTCTATTTGCAATTATTCAATCAATACCTCCAACTGGTTTTTAAAAGATTATAACTAGATTAGATAGTACTTTATATGTTAGATTTTAAATTAATAAACTTAATAAAACTATGAGTAAAATAGCCTATTCATCAATATCAGAGGATAGTTTAAGATTCTTTTATGGACACCTCAGATTGGACATATAAAAATTAACATTCTAAATAGAGTTTTTACTAACTACCTTGAATAAAGTCTGTAGAGAATTGTTAACGTATTGCCAAACAAAAATATGAACAGTTAATAAAAATATAAATATTGTTTGGTTTTCCGAGTCATCTGTTATAAACGTTGGTTTGTATGATTATTACCCAATATTTGTAGCAAATTACATTTGTAATTTTAACATAACCTCAACAAATATGTATGGACACATCATAACATAAATAGTTCTAATTTATGGGTACCTTAGACGTTACCATGGTTGTTTATCCTTGGCTGGCTATAAAATAAGTATCATAAATAAATTTAAACGCATTTTTATGATAAAATGTACATTATAATAGAACATAACAAACAGCATAAGGAATAAAGAAATTTAACTTACCACTACTAATGAAGTTTATAAATCCGACAGTGCCGACGGAACTAGTGGGTTATAGTTAGAAAATCTGTATAAGTTTCTCAAAATATCACTTTTATGGAAATAGTATTTTTAAAAAGTGGTATGAAATGTAACAAGACCATTGAACAAGACTTATGGGATCTGTCATCTGATCTGTCATATTTGATAGTTCATTTTGGTTGTTTTTGGCTCAGATTTTTGGTTCATAGTCATTGACAATTGACAAAAGATAATGTCTGAAAGATAATGACAATCACGAGTCCGTGCTGCCATAGGGATAGTCATGAGTAAGTAACTGTAAGTAATATACTACGCAAAGAGAACTATATAATACTACGTAACTACGTAAGAACTCGGATGTCGAAAATCGGCAGCAGGTAGAGTTGGGTAGGACATGACATGAAAAAGAGTTTGTAAGAGTAGCCTCTTTTTAGCATTGAGCCGGTACAATGTCCTACTTCAAATGAAGCGAGGCGAACTGAGGCTCGGCGCTTCAATGCGCGCCTTACAGTATTTTGTAATGTTAACACTCAAAATATTTCCCTCTCGCTCGATACCCGAAACTGAGTAATGTAATGTTCATTGTAAAATAACGTTCTATTGTAATTTGTAGCATGCGGTTCTCTACCTCACTGTCCTCGTGCTATAGTTTACCAAAGACGGAGAATGAGTAACGCGACTACCGCGACATAAAATTTGAAGTAGTACAATATATAATTTTGAGTCACTCTTACATTTTGACGTCATGTACCGGACAAATGTACCGCCTCTTGTATGTCCTACTCAACATTAGCAGCAGGGATAAAATTAACTAAGTTGGCAGCAAAGAGCATTAATAAATAAATCACCACAATTTGGAATTGGAATACTACTGTCGGCAGTCATTAAAAAACTTTTGGCCTTACTTTTTCTATATATCTTTTTATCCTCGTAAAAAGTAAGGCAAAGAGAACACTGCGACATTTATTCGGCGAAATATTATTTTCGTCAGTCGAGCTGCGAGCAACACCTATATTTTAAAAAAACAATTTTCTGTTCAATTTTCATAATAAATTTAAAAGCTATTTTCTACTGAATTTGTTTTTATTAAGTACGTATACAAATAATGATAAAAATGTAAGAGACAAGGGATAACATCTTTTGTTTGTTACGTGTGTGACGACTGCCGTGTAATTTCAGAAGTTTTGAATTACTTATATGCCTTACGTATAATCTCATATATATTTTAATAAAATTCAAGAGTTAACAAATAGTAATGAAGCGGGAGAGAGAACCGGGTCTAGGCCCACTTTACCGTATAAGGTAAGTGCAACTGTGTTACTTATATTTTTAATTACAAACTGTGAGGTAACAACTTTTTTTATTTATTTATTTAAAGTACTATTTTTTAGATGTAAGCGTACAGCACGAGTGAAAAAGGGTCAATCCGATGAACTTCTAGCAATGCTTGAAGATCGTCCCCATTTATGTGATAAAAAGTTTACTAATGCAGAAGACCGTATAACTTTCCAAGAGGGCTGGAAAGAGATTGCTGATGAGCTCAATCAAATTCCAGATGGGGCTGTAAAAACTCCAGAGCAGTGGATGACGGTTAAGTTCCTAATATTGTTTTCAGAATCGACTTTAATCCTAATTTTATTATCTTCATAATGTAGCTGCAAAGTAATAAAACATGTTATTAAAACTTAATAAAATTAAATATCATTAATAATTGCAGGTGTGGAGAGATTTCAAAAGCCGTGCCTGCATGAAAGCGGCAAAATTACAAAACGAAAAGGTGCAGCCAAACAATAAAGCCATCACCATTACCCCTTTAACTGAGTTTGAGAAGAGAATAATCGCTCTTATTTGTACAGATTATGCATTTGATGACTTCTGTGAACATTCTATGCAAGAGGATGATGTAGGTTTGAATAATTATTATATTCCGTGAATTATTATAATTATTTATTGATTCCCAAATCATTTATAATCAAAATTCATAATTACATATTTAGTGCTGCACTTATTTTCACTTACTACTTCTAAATGCAAACTTGTAAAGATCTCTAGATGCTAATAAAACTGCTGTAAAAATTTGGACAAAATTCAGCACACAAACAAGTATCTGGATAAATATACAGTTACTATTTTTCCTTGAACACCTCAGACATTCCAACAGAGAAAGAAGATTCACAAAGTTAAAACAACTAGCGATATTGAGTTACTGATAATATTTTGCTATTATTTACAGTCTAATGAAGCTGCCCAAGACAGTAAAGGTGCTGATTTAATCAATACACATCAAACTCAATGTATGTATTTAAAATTCAATTACAAATCACAACACAATAAAATATGAAATATATTGATTTACCAAATAACATTTTAGATAAGTCATAATAAGTTGATATTAAAAGTATTACAACTTTAAATATCAGGTACACTTGAGACACCCAGTTACTACCAAATGTCTATGAACTCTTGCACTAGTTGATAAGTTTTTGCTTTATTTTGCATATATACATTAAGATCTTGTTTTTAGCATTTCCAAATCTGATATGTTTTTAATTATTTTAGCTGTGAGTAGCAGAACAGCAGCTACTGTTCCCTCAACACCCACTGTTGAACAGCCACGCAGGAAGAATAGATGTGAGCTAATTTTTTTTTAATACACTGAATAATGAGATAGGTTTAACACAAAGCTTCACTTCTGCCCATGCATAGCAACATTACCAAGAACTTAGAACTTAGAATTCAATGCAAACTGGTTCATTTCCCCTGACATGAGATATTACACTGGCTACATTATTCTTCAAATGGAAATATAACAGTGTTATTTCTTGGCGGTAGATATGGACAATGTGTTGCCGAAAATGGTTAAAATTATAATTAATTTTGTGTATTTCCAGATTTGCATCCTCGCAGAAGTGTGGCGGAGCTGCACAATGAAGCGCGTCGAGAATTGTTGGCTGTAGCACAATCCAACGCACAGTCAATGAGGGTATTTTATTTTTATATTTAAGGATAGTTTCTGAACACGCGCGCGCACGCACACAATCACACACACGCGCGCACACACACACGTGCGCGCACACACACGCGCGCGCACACTCATACGCGCGCACACACACACGCGCGCACACACACATAGGCGCGTGCGCGCCCCCCAAGCACTGTACACGTATATCGGCCATAAATTCCAGACTTTGGGCTGATAGTTCATACTAAGTAGAAAAATCCAATACCTATCACTGCCCGACCCAGGGATCGAACCCAAGACCTCAGTATTTTCAGCGCAGTCGTATTGTAATACAAATACTCCACCGCGGCAGTCCATATTATGGACATAGTAAATAGTGAAACTGATTACAAAATTCACATAAGCTGTAAAATAATTATGGATGGACTTATCTAAATTAAAACACTATTTGTTTATTTTTGTTTTAAAAAGTAGATATTTTGAATAACTATTAAAAGTAAGTAAACTATTTTGAGACATGTATAAAATACATAATATAATATTTTTTCTCTTTCCAAATAATAGGAAAGTAGTTAAATAATTATTTTAAAAAATCAACAAAAATGTAGGTTGCTTATTAATCTTAATTATTTTATTACAGATGCTAGCAAAATCTACCCAATTACATGCAGAGGCTGCAAAAATGCAAGCAGAATCATCTTTGTTATTCGCGCAAGCCGCCAACAAAATAGGAGACGCTCTAATCTTATTAGCGAATAAAGAAAATAAAAAATAATAAATGTACATTTTATTATAACCACAGAAATTAACATTATACCTACTTACAATATTAAACAAAATAATAATATCGCTTTATGGTCGAAAGACGGAAGTCTGTTCATAGACCGAATTTATCTATTTGCTATACTTATTATACACTTAAATTATTCTTAGTTTCTACTTCCTAACAAGCAATGGTTTAGTTGTAGGTGAATTCGTAGTAGAAAAATAGATTTCAATTAATTGGTAAGTACATATTCTACCACCAGCAACTTCGTTGGTTTTTTTCTTTATAGGGTTTTATAATGAATAAATATTCTTATGTTTTACAGACTACAGACGAAGACCTTACAGATAAAAAATCGACACTAGGTAACACGCTGAAAAAATAAAAGGAAGAGGTATCTACATTATTACTTTGCATTTTTCTTTTTAATTGCGTCCGAAGGCAGATAAGCTAATGAACATGTTGGTAGGTGGTCACCGTCGCCCATAGATGTCTGCACTCAGCAATGCATCGTGCAGAACACTACAGTAAAAATATATTTTAGTAGGTAATGTAATGTTAGGGCGCAGCGAACTCTTATTGAACGAATTATTTATTATGCACTACGACTTAAGTTCCACAAGACACACACACACATAAGACCGAAAGTTTCATTGTTTACTTTTTAAATAGCCGATATCTGTTATGTGTCTAGTCTCATGAAAATCTGTTCATTTGTCCAATTAAATTATGGTAACGAACATAGTACAAATAGTACGTCTGCATCCATCTATTTTAAAAATACGACAAAAAATTACAAACATTTTCCACATGAACAACTTACTGAAATGAAAAGTAGCTTCAGATATGTAAGTACTCCAGGAGAGGTATTATTAAACTCTGTGCCAAATTCCGTCCAAATACTTGTAGCAGTTACTGCGTCTACTTCTAACAAAAAAATTCTCAACCTTTTTTTATAATAATAGTAATATTATTGACATTATTGGTGATAGGTCCCTTCTAAGTCCTTTATGGGGTTCCTCTGGGTAGGTATAACCGCATTGTGTATTTCTGTCGCCAGCGGTGTGCATGTATTGTTTTGTCCCGGTTTGAAAGATAAGCGCAGCGGAATGTTATGCAATATTTTTATAATACCTAAGTAAATACCTACATTATAAAATAAATACTAAAATATTTAAAGTGTCTATTAAGTTATTTCTGCGAGTTACCGCATGTACCTGAGTCCCAATTTTATACTCTTATACTGTAGACAGATAATTATTTGTTGGGTTTGTTCAGACAGAAAAAAATCTAGCGAGGTCTATAACAAATTCATATCTATATAAAAGAGGCGAAGGGATATAACAATAATAACAACTGGTTATTTAATTCGTTTTATTTCATAAAGTAGATACGTACATTTTTTTTTTACATAAAATAGTAATTTTGAATCCCAAGTTAAGTATATAAGTTCCCCTCTATATAAATGCACCTAGTTAGTGAACTTACTCCCAGTTCTTTCCTTACATTTCCGTATG
The DNA here is from genome assembly GCF_014839805.1 of Manduca sexta. NCBI lineage: Eukaryota > Metazoa > Arthropoda > Insecta > Lepidoptera > Sphingidae > Manduca > Manduca sexta. Next base: position 933,204 of record NC_051139.1, read on the forward strand.
ATCTGGGATTGTACCTACGTCCAATAGATCGGTACATAATATTATGGTCACCTATACTGCCCCGTAAAATAATTATAATAGATACTTAGGTCTACATTATACGTATTTACTTAATATTATACATAGTATTTGTTAATTCCATAAGAAGTTCACTATATTGTTTTATAAAGTCGATTAAACGCAATTTTCAATAAACGATCTTAATTATTATTATTTAGATCAATCGTGAAAATGGACCAATTAGAACACTTTACACTTTCAAATTACTTATTTTCAATGGAGATTAAGATTAAGATCGTTTATTGAAAATTGAACTAATTGTGACAAGATTGACTAGCGTTTAAGTTTAGCACCCATTATTTCAATCAACCATAAAAACAATAGCGAACATACATTATACAGGCTCAGTATGATTATTTGCCAAAACTGTAAGGGTCAGTGCAGAATGCCGGAAACCACTTAGTGCGGCTTATTTGCATTTTTCTTATATAATTTAATCGCTACCCGACTATGTCCGAGTATGAGTATTGGGGCTTGTATGCTCTTGACAACAGATTTTGGGTTCTATCCAATGAAGTTAAAGTTGAAAATAACATTTTCAATGTCGCTACAAACTAGTTTGACGACGGATGACACACGCATCCGTTGGAATTAAATAATAACTTGCATTCTATTTTTAATTTACTTACCTGGATTACAAAAAGAAAAAGAGACCAAGGACAAGGGCACGCATTGAGCCTGGGTTATAGGGACATTGAATTCCAGAAGAAAAGGTGTTACAAGATTTTTTAATGAAGGTACAAAAAATTTGTTGCGATATAAGGCCAATTTGCAATTTCGATTTAGTTTCTAAAGAAGATATGTTACAAAAATCTTAAGTTTGCGAAACCGGTTAGCCACTTGTATAATCAATATCAGCAATTTATTTGAAGATTTTGTAAAACGTAGGTACTTAGATAGGAATTACATAGAATACAGAATACACCTAAACTATTTTTTTTTATGTTGTAGGTAATTATAATCACGCACGCAAACACCTTTTATCCCCGAAGGAGTAGGCAGAGGTGTAACTGGTGTACCTTATTTGCGCTGTGTGTATTCCGTCCCAAAATGTGATAGGAGGCGAGCCTATCGGGTACAAATTTCAGTCTCCGGACTGATACTGAGTAGAAAAACCCAATATCGCTTTGCTTGACTCGGGGTCGAACCTCGGACATCAGCACTGCGACGATACCGTAATATAACTACGCCACCGAGGCAGTAATTATAATCATTGTCAGATTTCACATTGACTGTATGGCCATGTTAAGGATTTCCGAGGAATGTATTGTCACGGTTTGCAATTGTTTGCCTTTGTGAGACAAAGGTTTATAAATACAATGCTTTTGAATGTAGTTTTGTTGATTTATAAATGCCTTTCAATCTTATGTCTTTAGAAAACGCAATTTAATTTCACATTCGGTTTATATGCTAGATACTAGAGAATACCTATAGGTACCTAAGTTGTAAGTAAATAATCGTAAATAAATTTACCTGTGGAGCCATCGGCAAATCAATAAATAAGGCGTAAAGTATAATATTTGAATAATGAAATACAGTAATCAGCAGTAAATAATACACATCGAATTAGAGGAAAAGCAATCGGGAAATCGATAAATTATGCGTACAATATACGAGTATAGGTAATATTAGTACTGGGCAGTATATAATATATCGAAATAGAGAAAAGGAATTGGCAAGCCAGAAACAGAACGTCTCATAGATGTAAATTATAAAGCCGAATCATACGAAGCCGAACTTAATTATATATGTGGCTGTTTATACAGCAAACGTGTGATATTTACTGCCGAGTACTATACATAACGGTCCAAACGATTATGGTAACAAAGTAAAGAAATTTAATGTGTGTATATCACGGCGCCATGGCACGGTGTTGTTGCAAATACGTGTGAACGTGCGGTAACCTTATCTACATTACAATGTTTTACATAGAATTCATTTACAAGAGTCTCGACATACATATCAACTTTCTCCATAGGGCATAGAGCTACAACACACCCTCCCCAGCCTGCTCCTGTTAACCTAGCGTGAACACCTACTTCTTTGGATGTGTCGACTAAAAGATCTAAGTTCTTATGAGAACACTCATAAAGTTTCCTCAAACTCTCATGACTTCCTGACATTAAATTCCCCAATACTTCTAAAATATCGTCAGGTTTAGCGCTCTTTCCTGGAGCGATGCAGCCGTTAGTTCCATTTACTAGATTATTTTTTTCCTTTACTGCTACTTGAGAGCAAATTTTTCTGAAATTCTCAACCCTCGTTGCCTCTTCATAGACATGAAGCGCTCGTTGTCTTAATTTGAACTCTTTCAAATGTCTCGTATTGGGAGAAAGGATTGAATGATCTAAGTCTTCTTCGCTGGTTTCTAAAATACTGCAGATTTCATCTTTCGTGTAAATATCTTTCGGTAAATACTCATCCACGAGTCGAACCATATCTTCCAATGTGTTATCAAGAGTTTGTTGCACTTGGCTGAGAGTGATAATTTTATTATCACAAGTAATTCCAGTACATGCAGCTAAAATTTTTGCAGACAGCCTACATTCCATTACACGAATGTTAAAATCATTCGTAGCAGCTTTATTAGCTTCAGCTAAACTGTGCGCCACAACAAAAACTGCGTCTTCAGGAAGAGCTATAGGCGTTGCTTTAAGCGGGTTCCAAGTTATGTATTGGGCACAATATTTTTCGGCTAGGAACGCTATCGCCTGATCCATTCCTCCACCTTGAGTTCCAATATATCTTTCACTTTCCGCACACAAGGCTGCTAATTCAGTTTTACTCAAACTAACATTTTGAGCATGAAGAAAGGAGAGGAACGAAGCGCTCACCAATGCTGAAGAACTGGACAATCCTGAAGCTGGTGGGATATTTCCATCAATATAAATTTGTAATCCATTTGTTATTTTATTTTTCAAGAATTCCATGGCGCCTTTAACTCCGCAGAGCACGTAGTTGTACCAAAACGGTTTTCCGTCGGCGTCAGGTTGGATAGTAATATCTTCAAATGTATTTAACTTTGTGTTGTATTTACAATATGTCTTGTTGACATTTCTAAGTTGTAATTCAAGTTCTTCAGTTAAGCCTACAGCGACTAATATAGCTTGTTCCAAAGCCATCGGTAATACAGGGTAGCCGCAATAATCAATATGTTCGCCAATAATATTTACGCGACCCGGTACCTTCACAATAAACGCGGGAGAATATCCAAATTCTTCCTTGAATGCATTGTTCAATTGTTGAACCCGGTCACTGTCCGTAATTTTAGTAATTGGTATATCCTCGTCTTTGCCGTTCATTTTGCTTAATTCCCGCGGTGCAGTGTTTACAAGCACAGTGCGACAGTACGCGCGTTCAACTGAAATATCTGTTTATATCACAATCAACACTTCAACTCACTATTGTTTGTATGATTTATAACACTCAACGGTTGTGTTCACTGATAAAACTTACCGCTTCATTGTTCCCAATTTATTGCCTATTGCACTGCTGAAAGACGATACAACGTTATAATTTCATGTCCATTCACTTTATTATTTAATGTTTTATGTTGATAAACTTTTTAAATAGTCACTAAGATTAAAAATGTTGCAAAGTTCGAACATAAAACGAATACGTAAACATAACCTAAAAATGTTAACACGTCTGACCAATGATTCCGCGCTTCTGCGACTGATAATGAATGCAAATCCGTTTTACTGTTAGCTAGTAACTGGCTTTAGAAGACCTCTTCTTTCTAAATTACGTTTAATAAGTGAATTAATTAAAGTGAATCCATTTTTATACATACTTAGATATTTAAATTTTACAAATAAATATATGGTATAAATACCTACATATTCTAGAAATGTAGGTAGGTACTAAGCAATATATACAAACCTAACTACCTACCTACAGAAACTTTATATTTAAGCTTATCTGATTACAAAACTCAATTAAACGGATTACACATAATAGTTTGAAGTTTATATTGATGATTGCAAAACGTTTTCAACAAGAACAAGCCGATACTATGTACCTGCTTATTGACAGTTTTGATAATGTTATCAGTTATTGTGACATGCCTTAATACTTAGATGTTTCGACAACTGAAGCACTTATGTTGGTCAGTAAAATTAATTGGGAGATTGTATAGATACCTACATAATATACTTACCTACGTAGGTAAGATGTTCTCTGTCTGAACTCAATTTGAAGTGAATGAGTTCCAGACGAGACAATAGTCTCAAGGTGAAATTAATCTTCAACTGAAGTATTTTATGATCTAAAACAGATTATAATATGAAGATTTTATTATGTAGATTGATGCGACATAAACATTATAGTTCATAATACTAATACATACTAAATAGTTAATATTAAATTATTCTGTTTAAATTTAAACAGGTGTGGTAAAGGTCATGGACTTTAGTATATTTTATTTAGAGATGATATAGGTACATATTATTGTATAGGTATCTATGCGTTTTTTCATTACTTAGTACTTCGAGGAAACTTAGTTGAAGTACCATAACTAAATAGGTACTTAGTTACTTAATGGTTTTAAATATTTTATGAGAATTTCAATGAACGATGCCTAGTGGTAGAATAAAGCAATAGGTACTGTGGAACTTAGTCAAACGGACATTAGCATGCAAGCGATCTGTAGCAATGCAGACTGCAGTTCTCATCTCACGTCAGAACATTTTAGGATCTGCACTAGATAAGTACCTAGAAGTATAATGAATTCGTGTTTTACTTCCATATTTATTGATAAACACTTCCGTCGTAATTGCATGAATGTTGAATGTATACTTAGTCTGGCCATAAATACTGTTACACTTAATTATAAAAAAATATTACATTTGAATTTCGAATCTGTCATTTTTATACGATTGTTCATTGTGTTTTCTCATTTTGGCGCCAATACATTGTAAAATATTTTGCGATATTAAAATGGTGTGGGGTGATAAAGAGAACCGAATCGCTGTGATAGCATTACACAAAGTAGGTATGGAGCCAAATGCAATTTTTAAAACTCTCCATACACTTGGTATTAGTAAAATGTTTGTGTACCGGGCTATTAATAGGTACAATGAGACCTCCTCTGTTTGTGACAGAAAAGATCTGGCCGTCCACGTAGTGTTCGTACGAAAAAGGTGGTCAAAGCAGTAAGGGAAAGAATTCGAAGAAATCCTGTCCGAAAGCAAAAGATTTTATCTCGGGAAATGAAGATAGCACCTAGAACCATGTCGCGTATTTTAAAAGATGACTTAGGACTTGCAGCCTATAAGAGACGCACTGGCCATTTCTTAACTGATAATTTAAAGAAGAATAGGGTGGTAAAATCGAAACAACTACTGAAGCGGTACGCAAAGGGAGGTCACAGAAAAATTTTGTTTACGGATGAGAAAATTTTTACAATTGAGCAACATTTTAACAAACAAAATGACCGTATTTATGCTCAAAGCTCTAAGGAAGCTTCCCAATTAGTCGACAGAGTGCAACGTGGACATTATCCGACTTCAGTGATGGTTTGGTGGGGTGTTAGCTATGAAGGAGTGACTGAGCCATATTTTTGTGAAAAAGGTATCAAAACATCGGCACAAGTGTATCAAGATACCATTCTTGAGAAGGTAGTTAAGCCCCTTAACATCACCATGTTCAATAACCAAGTATGGTCCTTCCAGCAAGACTCGGCGCCGGGTCATAAAGCTCGGTCCACGCAGTCTTGGTTGGAATCGAACGTTTCGGACTTCATCAGAGCTGAAGACTGGCCGTCGTCTAGTCCCGATCTTAATCCGCTGGATTATGATTTGTGGTCAGTTTTAGAGAGTACAGCTTGCTCTAAACGCCATGATAATTTGGAGTCCCTAAAACAATCTATACGATTGGCCGTGAAGAATTTTCCCATGGAAAGAGTGCGTGCTTCTATTGATAACTGGCCTCATCGTTTAAAGGACTGTATTGCAGCCAATGGAGACCACTTCGAATAAGCTTTTTATATTTTTAATTGTTTTATATTTATGTATTAAACTGACACACTGTAAAAGTAATAAATGTTATTTGCAGTTAACAATTTTCTTTTTTCTTTATTACAATATTTATGGCAAGACTAGGTAGTTTCTGCAGTCATCCTTTTATTTTACACAATCGAATAGAAACGATAACAAGCATATTGTCGTTCACCCAGTTTTATGTAGATAAATACATACAAGGATGTTACATACAAGCGACCTAAAAACTATGAACCATATACCCACCAGAATTTTAGTTCCTGAATCTAAAATCACAACGTATGCATTTATAATTATATGGCATGGTACTATGCCTCCTAGAATTATAAATTTCTTAATGATCTGTTATTTTCTTACAATACGAAATTTTCCTTAGGGAACTGAATTTTCTTTATTGTGTACGATAGCAGATATATTATCTTGATTCTAGATCCTTTGCTAAACAGTGAAAAGTGTAAGTTGTTCTAAATGTGATCACATAAAAATGTGACATAGGTACTCGAAACAGACGCATGACACTATATCATTGCTGAGTCTCCAGTGAAGGCAGAAGTAACATATTTATGGCATTGTAATATTGCCTCTAGATATAAGATCTAGACCCGTTAGACCTGATGACCCCGTTACTAAAAATGTGAAAGTAACAACGTTCCGAAATAAAATCTATGGTGTAGTGATAACTTTATGAATGCGTATTGGAACCTACCTACTCTACTACTAATACTCTCATACTGTATAAAGCCGAAGAGTTTGTTTGCACGCATTAATCTCAGAAATTACTGAACGGATTGTGATTTTTTTTCACTAATAGGAAGCTACATTACTCTTATTTATACGTTATTTTTTTATACCGAATAATCTTCCTCACGCGGGCGGAGTCGCATAAATAATAATCGGTCGAAAAACATGTTATAAGATTTTTAGAACAGAAGGCAGGCCAAAATGGAGGTGAACGCTGTTGGGGCTAGACAACGAATTATTATGTACTACGTACAGTGGTTAATCATCAATAGTATAAGAATAGGTACTTGCAATGCCAGACATTGCAACCAATTCATCTCTATGTGGATAGAACTGAGTGAGTTTTATACGATGTTGTTGCGGCAGGTTGCCTTTCGATTATCATATCATGGGTTACAATCACTCGCAAAAGTGTAGAAAATATAATTTTAGGTGGCTTAAAAATCGAATTCTAGACCTCTCGGTCCGCAGACATGCCACAACTAGACAGACACGGCGATTAAATTGAGTGTACTTAGGTATTTACTAGGTGTATAATAATCCGTGACATATTTCGAAGGCTCCTGAGTGAACTATCGTATCTGAATAAACTGCGATTTTCACTTTTATAGCGTTTCGTTATCTATGTACTGTAATACGCATCTTTCATCTTTCTCTATTTTCTAACGCAGTTCCAAACCCACTAAAAAAAGGTAATAAATGAAGTCTTTTTTTAATGGGTTTGGTAGTAAACAGTACATAGATAGCGAAACGTTAAAAAGTGGAAATCGCTATTTTTTAGACACGATAGTTTACTTAGGAGCCATGGATTTATTGATAATACCTCCTATAATTAGATATCTAATAGTATACCTTAACATCATACTTATTATGTTATTATCATTCATACTAAGACAAATATCTGTATTCTGTTATAAAGAACTGATGAAGGGAATGCAAATGGCTAAGCAGCCATTTGCATTCCCTTTCATTAGTTCTTTAGGTAAGCACCTAATGCCAAAGAAAATATAACACTAAGTTAGTCTAATACATGTTAGAAAACCTCAGTAGAAATTAGAAAACTGACCACTGAACTACAAAGAAAAAATTAGTTTCGGAACGAATACTGCAGCACACGCAGGCAATCTCACGTCTTTTATCCTTGAAACGGTAGGCAGAGGCGAAACTAGTGCACACATTGATCGCCGTGTGCATTCTGTCCCATGAAGTGAAAGGGAGCGAGGACCCAATATCATTTTGCCCGATCCAGGATTCGAATCGAACGTAAGACCTCGGAGGGTAATTCGTCCCGCACACATATTTTTTCCTGTGTTCTATTTTGTTGGTCTTGAAGATGCAGTCTGATCTCGAACACTTTTTTTTTTACAAGAATCGTTTGTTAGCCTAACAAGGGTCAGCTTATGCAAACACACCGGCCTTTTGAGTAAGTGCTGTAGGTGCTCGCAACCCTTCAAAAATTAAATGACCATGCTGGGGCAACCCGCTAACGGGTTATGATCCTCGGCTCAGGGCGGCCACTTCGAGAGGGTGAGTCATCAACGGTTAGCGATGAGTATACTAACAATCTATTCATTACTTACGTATTTATTGGTATGCGGGCCGAAACTATTAAAAGGACAGGGGAGTCAGGAAACGCGGCGAGGTTCTCATTGGCGAGGATGGAACTGTGGTCTAATGAGGTGTATGAGTTACCCGTTTTTACAACGAATAGCCACAATGATATCGTCCTCTAATCTGTGATCTAACTGAACGCGGCGAACTTTGTAAAAGTTTTGTATTTTATACCTACCCATGTAATAGAAAATCATGGAAATACAAAAAAAGTTTCATGAAAATAAGTTTCTGCGTCGTAAGGAACGTCCAAATGTCTGTTGTCATTTGTGAATTGTGATTTGTCAAATTTTCAAGAACAATATATTTTGTTGTCTAGTTTATTTGTCTATGCTTGTTATGATAGAGCTACAATCTAAAAATTTAATTGAAATTTGCTTGTCACTGTTTCGCATGATAATCGCTAATCATTAAATGGGTTTTATTTACAGTGTATGTTGTTTTTGATAACCTTTTAGTAGAAGCTCGTTAACATTGTTGTTACTTGTTGTGGTTGATACATTTCAATATCAAACATGTGACATTGAAAAAAGAAAACAAGATTATTGCTTTTACGTATTTTCATGAAATATGAATACAATGGATTTTTAAAACGTTAGAAATAATTATATCTAAGGAAATGGCGTCTTTGGATTTCAATAAAATTTGTCGCGCCTGTCTGAGTGAAGCGGGACCATTTAACGATTTGTTTTTGGTGTCTTCACCTGAAGTTTTCAAGTATTGCACCTCTTTGGAGGTAAGATTCTTACTATACTCGTCTTTTTTCATCTGCCCATAACATAGCCCTCTGTGGAGTCAGCATAACACATATCCAAAAATGTTGGAGAAAGGATTTGGCCTAATTTTTCTGCAAGGCTGCCTGCTTGACATGAGTTCCTTCTGGAGGATCTAGTGCTAGGAAAATTATCTTAGAAAAACTTAGAGCTTGCCCAACTTGGGGCTAGGATCACCCTGTCCGCAAGCCAATGTTCTCACTAGGCCAGAGGGGCAATGTTTATAATACTGAATAAAAAAAAATATAGAACTCTAATGATAGAGTTTTTAAATATTTAACAGTTGTGTTATCATTATCATCATCTTAAAAGTCTCATGCAAAATATTTTCTTAGATTTCAGAGAATGACAATCTGCCAAAACAACTGTGCCTGTTGTGTTTAGAGTTATTGAACAAGTTCTACAGTTTCAAACAAGTTGTTTTGAAGTCTCATGAGGTTTTGCAACAACATGTCTATGATGAAGTAAGTTTACTATGATGAAAAAGTGAAGATGATCTTATTTTGTTTAAAAGCCACTGAACAACTTGTGCAGTATGATGCTCTTATCTTATTTCATTGTTTTAACAAGAGAAAAAAAATTTGTTGTTTTTCGTAAAGTTAAATTCTATAAATCATAACAAAATGCAACCACCAACTGAAACAACTAAATAAACAATCATTGCCAGCATGTTCTATATTTGGTTCATTTGTTAGGGAAAAGTCAAGATAGAAAATGAGATTGTGGACTGTGAAACAACCACTATACCTGAGGGAGTGTCACTGCAGGATCTAGAAGTGGTGACTGATGCAAATATTATATTAACAGCAGATGAGAATTTACAGCAGTATTCAATAATCAAGTATGTACACATTTTTATGACTATATTTTTAGTCCTTTGTAATATCAAGTTTTTCTTAATTAAATTAGTTGTAGTCAACAATGTTTTGCAAGGAGCAGTTGTTTTCTACACTAAGCACCTATTTCACCATATTATTTACATTTGCAGTCAAATATGTTTAACTAGTAAATACTTTTTAATAAAATGTTAAATAATGCAATCTAGGGCCTATTGCACAAAGTATAACTTCTGAGTAAATACTAATCATTGAATATAATATACTGCAACCAAATACAAAAGTCAAGGTTTCAAATAAACGGTAAAAGAGTATATTTAGTATGTCTTATAGGTTACTCGCTGATAATATATACTTGAACAGCATGAAATAACTCCTTAAACAAACATTACTTTGTTCCATTTCCAATATTTGATGGTTAAATGTTATGCGATTTTCGGAATTTCAGAAAAAGACGAAAACAAGCTGAACCCATAAAACTAAAATACGGAAAGCGCATGAAATGCCCAAAGTGTGAGAAATCGTTCGGGAGGTATGAAAGCTTTGAAGCGCACATGCGAAGTCATTTTGGTAAAAAGGTATTGTAGTTATGTGGTGTCATTTAACTTAGTATACCAAACAGGAATTTGTGCTTATTTTAGCTGAAATTCTAAATACTTACTATCCATGTAAGGGAGACTAGAAATAATAAGTGCTTATTTCATATGGCTAATATATAGTAATATAACAATAAATAGTTGTTACATGCTCTGGGAAATGTTATGTTGGTCTTGAAGTGACTATGACACAAAATTTGGTTACCCAGGAAGTATTCTGATCATTTCCCACCATATCATTATATAAAATAATTACTACAACTATTCATTAAATTCCAGCCAGATATAAAATGCGACTACTGTGATAAATCATTTCGGAATTATCGTAACCTGCAAAGCCACTCACGAATTCACACTGGCATTAAGAAGTACCAGTGCCTCACCTGTGGCAAGAACTTTGCCTACCTCAATGTCCTGAAGAACCATGAACTAATACACGCGGGTATAAAAAAACACGAATGCCATATCTGTGACGCTAAGTTCGTTCAACAATATAATTTGAAAGTAAGTAAATTAAGAGCTGATGAAGCTTATTACTGAATCAACAACTTCAGAAAGGCAGCAACTAGCAGATTAATGCAGGATAGATTGAATGCTTCTTAGTTAATTCTTGTTGAGAAATCACAGGGAATCAAGATATAATTTTTTTTCAGACACATTTAGACACTCACACAAATCAAAAAAGATTTATATGTGTCCAATGTGGTAAAAAGTTCGCGCAGGCAAGCAATCTCAAGATACATCTCATGAGGCATAGCGGTATCAAGAATATAGCATGTCAGCTGTGTGACATGAGGTTTTATGTTAAAGTATGTTATAAATTATATTTATACAGATATTTAAAATGTTAAATAACATAGAAATATATCTCTTCACAATTCATAGGCATTCCAGTTTTTTTAATGCATTTTGATACATATCAGTCTATTAATTAGCTGGAGCGCCATTGATTCGTTTTGTAGCAATATACCTAAACGAGCCTGCAGCCTGCCCTCAGACATCTTCTATGTTATCAGTTATTGTCTTAAAGAAAAATTTTAGATAATGAATGCGTTCGTTCTTACAATTATTGTAACCTGCGCATGTACGACCATACAATAAGTATCTGAGTTATTAATTCCAGAGTGACCTCTTCAAGCACATGCGGTCGCATTCATCCGAGAAGCCATTTCCGTGTGAATTCTGTGAAAAAACATTCAAAAGTAAAAGTTTTTTAAATGTACACTTACGGAGCCATACAGGTGAGTTTCAATATATCAACTTTTTTCAATTTCCTTGTTGGTAATAATCTACATATTCGATTCCTGCAGAGTTCATTGCGTCACTTGTGAGTGGCGAGCAACACGTATCTCGGTGTGGGAATGAAGAAATTGTCCTTTATTTTTTTTGATACCCACTAAAAGAAGGTCTGATTAAAAATAACGATAAAACAACGTCAGAAAGTTATACAATTTGACTAGTTTCCAAAATTATGTAGCTGAGTCTAATAATGTTGTATTTCCAGGTGAACGTCCATACGGATGCGACATGTGCCCGAAGAAGTTCATGACGCGCAAGGACATGCGCAACCACCGCATGACGCACACGGGCGAGCGCCCGCACAAGTGCACGCTCTGCAACCGCGGCTTCATACAGAAGTGCGCGCTCAACCGACACATGAAGAGCCACGCCACCACCCTCGTCAGCGAGCACCTGCAGGACGACGGCCAGACCTCCATAGCCATCACCTACACGCGGTATCAGTGAGGCACGACCCGTCAGCTCAGCTGCAATTGACTTGGCCTTGGAGTCTTGACCATTCATCTTTGCATATAGGCATTGAACCTCCATCAATTAATCGATCATGTGGTTGTTGGTTCTACGTACAATAGGATACTCTGTATATACCCAACGATGACTCAATTATTGCGAGGCTCTTACCCACAAATCCTTGTGAAGCTATTTTACCCGATTGCCGAAAGAGAGCAGAAGAGAGAGGACTAATGTATTTTCTTTGTGGTTATTACCTCTTGCAAGCACGAGACCCTGGGCAGTTGCCCTTGTTGCCACCTATTAAGAGCGCTACTGTCGATATCTATCCAGTATGAGACGTATACTAAGTTACGCCAGTATTGATTGTGTATCTAATTGGAACAAAGTGTGAAGAAAATTGAAGATAATTTAATTATTCACATTTAAGACGGTTAAAGAATGAGCGTAATATAACTGCGCATAGACTTGTATAATACGTACCTGAATGCGCGTACACACATTGATAAATACGAGCTTGTTTGAATTTTCTCAATGTAAAATTGATATAAATGTATGGTTATTGGTGATGTATTTAGAAATCTTAATGAATCATTTTTATATACCTAAAATAACTTGATGTCCCTGTCTACTAAAAAATTTAATGTTATTATTATTGGCCTACAAATGCAAACTATACGCGTTTATAAATTGTTGGTTGTTTTTATTTGTATTGCCATTCCTTGTCATTTTTTTTTTTCATTTTTTATGTTCATTTTTTCTGTATTGATAACCTATGTGAATGGACTGCAACATTAAATGAGACTTTATTTCATGTCTATTACAGTGGACAGTCAAGTGATAGGAATAAGTGCATAATATTTTGAATTTGTGCACTAAACTAAATTCATATCAAGCATTGGTACAGATTACCATGGTCATGTAAAACCATAATTATTATGTGAAATGCATTGAAGTTCAATTTGTGTTTGCCATATTGAACAAACATTGCAAAAACTTTGTGTCACTGAGTTTTTTAATGTTTTGACAATGTATTGTTAATGGGACGGAACTTAACATGTAATGTGATAATGATAATTATTTGAATGTAAGTAAAGACAATGGATGGAAACTTATCTTTTGGATACAATAATACACAACATAAAACTTATACATTTTTTTATTTTCTAGTGTACCTTATAAAAAACGTTTACATCCACTTAACGTCCTTTGTGTTATAAAATTCTTTCTTTAAATATTATTTAATCATGTGAATAATTGTCTCATGTTATGAGTTAGATCTCACACTTGCCAAGCTGATACTGTCATAGTTCAGTGCTTTCTAAACTGAATTCTTCAATCCACAAAATATATTTTTTTACCTCCTTGGACCCCATCTTTAAGCAGAGTATGAACTGCATCTAAACAACTTGAAGCTACAATCACCTGAGAAGGCGGCAGGTTCAAGTCTAATTCAGCGTAGCGACCATCCTATCATGTATTTTCAAATGTCTTCTCAAAGACCCACTCTGTGAGAACCCTTGCTCGCACACACTACACTTGTACGGCCTCTCGCCTGTATGCGTTCTAACATGCTCATTCAGTCCCTTCTTAGATACAAAACCCTTTGGACAGTACGAACAACTGTACGGTCTCTCTCCGGAATGTATTCTCTTGTGTTCCACTAAACTCGAATGTGTAGCGTAGGATTTGTCACAAACGTCACATTTATGCAACTTCTTTCCCTCGTGTATGAGCAAATGTTTGGCCAAATTATACTTATTAGTGAAAGGGTAGCTGCAGATTTGGCAGATGAACCTGCGGCCAGTGTGCCGTCGCGACACGTGGGACAGGAGTATTGATTGCGTGAAGAACTTCTTCCCACACTGTTCGCATGTGAATCTTCTTTCTCTGTTCTCTTTGTGAGTTTCTAAATGAGTCTGTAAGGTAATTTTTTTATAGGATTAGTCAACAAGTAGATATTATGGTTAATGTGAGGACTTTTAAGTATGATCTTGACGTTCCAAGTGGATCGTGAAGTAGAGACTGTCAAGAAGAGGGTGTGTATGTCACAAATTGTCAGTAATTTGTCATATTCAAATTTGAATAATGTTATGGTATGTTAAAATGATGTAAGGATGATAAAAATCACCTTAAGAATAACAGCAGTCGTAAATCCCTTCCCACACACATCACACACCAAGAGTGACCGTTCTCCATGAATCTTTTCATGGGTTTTCAAAGTTTGGCGACTTTTGGAAAGTTTTCCACAGACGGTACATTTGAGCTTCTCCAGATTTATCTTAGTGTGTTCATTCTCATTGTGCCTCCTCAGCCCACTCCACGTCATGAAGGTTTTGTTACATGGCAGGCATACTATAGAGGTCTGAAATGAAGGCATTCCATTTTGAATGTTAGGTAATGACATAATTGGACCAGACACTATGATATAATATTTAGTAGTTAGTATTTTTACCATACTAAAAAAAATATTATTATTATTTGGTTTAAAATCCATTTAAAAAAAACAATTCTAATTATGATTTCTTATGTTTACACAAATCTAAGACATTAAAATTAAACTAGTTTTCGGATTTTTAGTTCCCCCCCATGACCATGAAGGCTGCAAAGTCTTTGAAACGGAAAAAAACTAAAACATTAAAACCATGATAAAATCTGAAAAATAGTTTAATTTTAAATCTAATTATTTTTTGTTTTATCTACATACATACCGTTTTACCTTCGTGTTCTAATTTGTGAGCCTCAAATCGTTCTCTATAGTTGAACTTCTTGTGGCACAACTCACAGGAGAATAAAAAGTGTTTTCTTGTTATTTTTAATTTGACTTCTTTCCTTTTGTGGCCTATTAAACGTTTAAGCTTTTTACTTTTCCTAAAAAAAGTATAGTTGATAATTTATCATATTAAGGATTCTTTACTGCCAATATTAAGTAGTGTGAATATTGATTTGGAAAAACTTTTGTATGTGTTACATTATTAAAAACAGAATAAGGCCTATATTTCATCTTATTCCTATACAATATACAAACCTTTTATTTGGCTTGACTTCACTATTCAACACTGTCTTATCACAAAATTCCACTGTTTGTAAAAAATCTGAAAACGATTTTGCATTAATTTGTATTCACAATGCAACAGTATAAATAAACTTTCCTTGTTTGTATGTTTAAGATATTTAAATATAACAATATAAATATATTATGTATGACACAGAAGGCAGTATTGCTGGACACAGAGTGCATTATGAGGAGATTCCTCACTTTGAATCCCTAACCACCAGGGGCTCGGGTCTAGAACATCACCCTCAGAGATGATGAATTTTTTATATGTATAAAAATGGAAAAATGAGCTTTAAAAATGAATAGGATTATAAATATATGTTACATATATGTTATATAGAGATTGTTGAGGGAATTATAATGATAAATATATGACTTTTACTTCAAGAAGTTAAGTTGTACCGTAACATATCTGTAATAATTCTTACCATCAGCCAAGTGGTCGGACTCGTCCTCTAACTTTATGCCGCTGTACACATCGATTGCAATATTCTTTTTTTCATCATTAAGAAATATATTTTCACAGTACAAATTACTATCTCCAGGTTCGTGTTTGAAATCATTCTTCAGGCTGTGCAAAGTATTCTGAGATTCTATGCAAGTCTTTTTAAATTCGGTGTATTTCATTAATAACTCATAGCACGGATTGCATAGCGTTTTCGGGAGATCCTCATTTTCTTGAACCTAAAATATAAACGAATATAAATTGCATTTTAATCTTTGTGAGTTGGAAACTAAAGGAGAAGATTCTAGGACATATTTTTATAAAACTAAAATTGATGTTTCAGTTAATAATTCCGTATATTTTTATGTATTTGTAATGTAAACAAAATACCTCAATGGAAGTACAGAAGCAAAAGTCTTCGGCAGATACATTCTCAAACAGAAAATAACTGAATGTTTCTTTAGTTGTAAGACATGCGCGACACATTTGACTCATATTAGCTATTATTTAATGATTACATGTAATAATTATTTTTGTACAATGTAAATAAGTAATGTTTACGAGCAAAACACGACAAAAAATATTGTGTCAAACTGTCAATTTTTTTTATTTTTTTATTCGTCAGAGGACAGGCTATAATTTTACGACCATACTGCCTCAAACTATCAAACGTGGATTGTCAACAGATAGTGGTTTTTTATATATTTTATGGCCTGCAGACAACTGTTTTCCGACTTTAAAAAAAAGGAGGAGATTCTCAATTTTTTATTGATTGTATTTTATTTAATTTCTCTTACGTTCGTAATTTCAGAACTTTTGACTGGGTAAACCCATGTTGAGGGGTTCCTTTCCGCACTTAGTCCGTAGCAAGTCGGGCAGTTGTGCGCGATGGATGAACCGATTGCGATGATTCTTTTTTTATTTGAAAGCTGGTGCTTCCCGTGCGGTCTCATATACAATTTATTTTTGTTGAACCCTTGACTTGAGAGATATATCAGAAAACTCTTAAAATGATCTTGTCAAACTGTGATGTCCTCAACATATACTTTATTCACCATCAAATATTAAAATTGCTAATACATAATTTCTCATGGACTATTCTGAAGAAATTTCTAATACTATATATTATAGTAAAATAATACAGAGTACACTATAAAGGTTTATTGTTTATACTAAAATCTGGTATAAGAAAATAACATATAATATGCTTTTTATAACATTTTATTCAAAGCTTCTCTAGTGGATCAATAGTATTGCAAATACTATTTAATAATTTTTGTTTTCTTAATATAGATAATAGCATTTCTTGTGTCTCTAAAGCAACAGGATGAGGCATGGTCCGTAGCTGTTCTGCAATGTGTTTACCAAATGCATCAAAATCATCATTATCATATTCAATGACAAATTCAGAGCCTAAAGGAGGAGATGCTAGTCTTTCATTTATAGAATCATTGGAGACATTAGGAGATTTCTTAGGATCTATATCATCATTGCTTATATCTGGTTCTTTTACATTTTCTATTTCCAGGTCAGATAGGCTTGAATCCTGAAAAAAATAACTTTATTATTAAATTCAACTTTAAAGCTAAAGTCATAAAGCTTATAATATGTAAAGTATATTTACATGAGATTTATGCGTGTCAGTGGGATACTTCCTCATCACCTGTAGCATCCTCAGTTTGATCTCATTAAATTCGTCAGCATTGCACATGACTGCCCCTTTACCATTGCTGTTTTGTTTCCATTTTATATGCTTCCTCTTCAGCTTGGCTTTCATATCACACAAGTACTGAAACAACATATCAATAAAGATTATCTTGGGTTTTTTACATGACAGTTTTTAATATAAAGATTTCCCACAAATAATTGTATAACCTGAGATTGAACCTAGGACTTTACAGTTTTACAGGCTGTCTGTCGGTATTGCCTTTGAACCTTACCTTAGCCCAACCTCTGTGATCTCTTGAAGGTCCCAGAGTATTAAGTTGTTGTGTTATTTTCTTCCATTTCGTTTGCACAACATCAACACATTCGGGAGTCTTTTTATATCCTTTGATAACTTCTGGATTCTCTTCAAAGAATGTGCAAAGGAGTTGGGTCTGTGCAGCATTTACTCTTAATTTGGTCTCTGAAATAAATTGGCCATTTTTGTATCAGGATGTGTTTGGAAACTGAGTAAAAATAAAGCATTGGTGATGCTAATAAATTTGAGAAGAACTTCGAGTGGAATACACTGTTTTAGTGTGCTTTTAATAATAAATCTAATTAAAGCGCATAAAATTGTGTTACAGTTAATAACTTCTTATAGAAACCATAAACAGCAACTATAAATTAATAAAATTTGGCGATTATTTAAAAGTTTGTACATATACCTGTCGACATGTCAATTTAAATCCAGGGCCTTTTTGTTTTCATCGGTTATTTGGTATAGACTTCTACAAGATTTATATAGCACTAAAAAAATTATTGTTCAACAGTACATAGGTATCTAATTAAATATTTTGTTTTGTGTATAGTTAACAAAAACAAGCGAAATAATGACATGACATTACCATGTAACTGACAGTGTCAATCAAAAATAAAACGTCAAAAGTTACAGGTGTTTCAGTACTGTCAAGCAAAATTGAAAGTTAGCACTGCACAGATTACTCGAGGTAGTTACAGTTGTGACTGACCGTACGTTACCTACTGTATAAAGTTCAGGTATACGCTTCCGAAAAGTGTTTTTGAAAATGAACCTATCAGAACAAAGTTTTTTTTACATATTTACAAATTACTTATTTCGGTTTATTCATTATCGCAATTGAATCAAAGGAGAAATTGTTTATTGAAATGGGTGGCCGCAATTGTTGTTAATATGGTTATTGAATCTCTCAATATTGTCCGATATGTATTCTAGACTATCAATTCGGCATTCAGTCCATATTATTTAATATGCTTATGAAGGTACTTTGAAGAATGATATTAATAGGTTAGGGTTTTGCGATAGGAGATAAAATAAAACACAAAGCATAACAAATTATAAAAATTGTAAATATATTTAAGTATATCTCACGATAGAATCTCTGATTATCACCTTAATACTGTATCACACTACGTCCTTACACTAGGGAATGTTCTACATCCACCACCTCTCCTTAAAAATAGAGTTCACAATCTTAAGTAGGTATATCATAAAACATTGATAAAATATTACATCAACCAAATCCCAAAATCTGTGATGCTTTATATACAATTTTATTTCAAACTGTAAGTATTTCTATTATATAATAATCTCAATTTATTAAATCATAAAGTAGCCATAAATCATAACACAGAAATAATGACTTCTTACGTCAAATTATATAAATTGATATGGTCATGACAGTAAAATATATTGAAAATATAATATAAGAGTAAAGACAAGTTGTCACTTTTCCATAGCACATTGAGGGGCACAATGATCAGTCTCAGATAACAAGGAAGTATGTAATTGCTTCTGACAACAAATTTTCTTCACTGCCCCTATTCTTAGATGACGTCAAGGTTACACGAAACACATTTTTATTATTCAATAAGTAAAACAATTACTTAAATCAAAGATATGAATAGTAAACGCTATGTTATAGCCATTGATCACAACACAAATCGAATAGTGTGGAAGTATCACAGTTTCCCCTGCATGAAGGGCTTGAGGTACATGTGGAAGCTTCGGTTGACGGGTTCCGCGTTAAGCGGGCTCTTCAGTGCCTCTGCCATCAAACGCTCGTATACACGACCATCGTACGCACCGAGGGCCGAATGGAGGATCTGGAAATTATATTACAGTGTAAAGCTAAGTATAGACAAGCAAGTTCTTTCAGCATTATATTACTCAAGTACTTTCAGATGTGTTTACACTTGCGGCGATATTTCAATAGTTCCATACATGTGTACAACTCAACTTGCCGTGACTGTTAATGTGCTTAAGATTGCTAGTATAAATCGACTTATAAAATATTATTACTTAATTTTATCTTGGTTTTACAATACAGTTTTACACACACTCTCCGCGAAATTACAGCTTTCGATGATAGTATATGCGCCGAGAAGTCCTAATACGGACTGTCCTACAGAAATAACTGAAGTCTCTTGTGTAATTTCTTCCATAATTTAATACAGCTTTATTTTCAGTTGGACTTATGGTTACACCAACTAAGTTATGAATTCTTCATCTATATGCATAATTATATCCTTAACTATCAGTCAGATATACCTGCCTAGATATAAACCTGATAACCACAATGACAATGCCATTTGTTTTTTTTACCTCGTCCTTTATGTCGAACGCGTCGACGAGTCCCACAGCGTTGGGCCTCAGTTGGACGAGTAAGTCCTCATACCAGCGATGCAGCTGCTCGATGTCGCGCTCGGATATTGACGTGAACTGTGCAAATAAGATGGTCATTAGGTTTTCATAAATATTGAAGGATTTTTTAAGACGTGTTACCTCCTAAGGGTAGGAATATATGCCAGTACGTCGAAAAGTCGAGGTGAGGAAAGTAGAGTGAATATAAGTTTGCCAACCATGGAGGCTGTATTTGAGCATCTGCATACTTCTTACAGAGAAAGGCGTGAGCTAAGTAAGGCCATATCCACATAATGTTTTTTATTTATTTACAAAATAAACATGTCTACTTACTCTGAGCAGGTCGCCGACTCTCTGCAACGCCCAGTAGACGACGTACAAGTCAACCAGTTGGAATAGAACTTTCTTTAACTCAGGCGACGCCGACGCCGCCTGGATCTTCATTTCTTCATTATATGTGGACAGTATAATTGCACGGCAGTGGGACTGTTAATAGATAAAAAAAGTTTTTTTTTATATGGTAATTAAAAGTTACCAATATTTCTTATTAATGTTAATATTGATCCTAAAATAAATCTATTCAAAGTGCATTGTAAATGATAATATATAGACACAAAAATAACAGCATACACAGACTAACAGACAACATTTAATATAGAACAAAAATCACAGGAATAAATTAATAATATTATATATGGCCTTGTTTATATCTACCTCTGATGCTTGAGATAGTTGCACGGACGTCATGTTCCACGCATCTTCGTAGGACATGCCTTCCTTCTGTCGCTTTTCGATGTTTGTCACTGACAATCCTATTTTGCTGTAATGATAAAATAATATAAATATTTCGCTAAATATACGTCGGTAAAATTTGGGAGACACATATTCTCATCATTAATCATAGTAACTAGTAAGTGGTATTATTGTTATGGCAAAACTTTGATACAGTAAAAAATATTAGCTCAAACTGTACATACCCGGCAGCAACTCTCTGGAACCCTTCGATGATACCCTCGATAGTGTTGTCCCATGGCGGAGAGCGGCGCCCCGCGTAGATCTTGCTGATGTATGAGACCGTCGGCGTTAGAGTATTACCACCGGCTGCCTGCTGCCACGCTTTCACCAGATACCTGCCAGGAACGGATGATAAGTGTTTTAGTAATAAATATTTTCGCCAAGATAGTTTGTTGAATCGTCTGAAATGGCATTCGACATGTTTGGTGGACCCTACAAACTTTGGTGGTATCTATCCAGACAGCCCCTCGTCAGCAGTATGTACTGGTGAGTCGAGTAAGATACTCTGGATATCGGATGGTGTGTCGTACCTGGCGGTCTGCAGCAGCAGCACGGTGTTCTCGCCCTCGTAGGTGCAGGCGGCGGTGACGTGGCCGTAGGTGAGCGGCAGGTTGGAGGCGAGCATGTACCCGTGCCCGCCGCACGCGAGGCGACAGCGCTCGACGCTCTCGGCGGCGTCGGCCGTGCTCACCGCCTTCAGGCAGCACGACAGCGCGTGCAACTGAACACCACACACTTTTTTGTAATACCCGAATATGATTTTATAATCAACAATGTTTTTTTAAAAAACACCATAAAAAGTGGTGCAGTAGTTTAAACCGACGTCATAAAAAAATAGATTATGATGACCAAAGGGTTTATTGTTGTTTAACACTATTGGACATTTCTTATTGCAAATAGGTTATCAAACCCTATTGTATTGAAAAAATTTAAAGACAAAAACTGAGACTATTTCAATCCTGTAAACCTAAAATATCTCGTTTTCTCAATACAAACGCCGATATAAAACATCCCATACCTCAGGCAGCCTGTCCAAATCACCGGCCTCGAGCTCAGCGGTGACATTGTTGTACATATTCCAAAGCCAGTCGGCGCTGAGCTTGAACGCGTGTACGGTCGCAATGCCAATAAACAGCTTGTGTTGCTGTGTCACGTAATCCAGGATCTGAGGCTCCGGTTCACTGGCAAAGAAATAAAAAACATTATCATAAATCGTGGTCTATTCTGTCACAGACAACTATGGTTTTAAACTCAAGAGTAATTTATTTATTTATTTATTTCATCGGAGATAGCCAGAAACCCAACGATGACTGAAATATATCATCATCACTTCCGATATAACGTATTTACTAATGATAAATGACCGTCAGATAACTAACTTCTTTATGATCTACCGTATAAAACGAATATTCACTTCAAGATTGCGGCAAAAAAATTTAGAAATAAACTAAAATAAAGTGTTTTTAACTCACTCAGGCTTCGGTTGCGACTGGTGCCTCACCGCGGAGTATCTGGTGGCAATAGTGACCGCCTTAGCGACGTAATTACACATGTCGTTCACCAGCACCACACGCACGAACATCATCGTGCCGTATGTGAGCTTCGAGCTGGGAGAGTTCACGTACGTACCATCCTTGCAGACAAACAGTAATTTTTGTAAATTATTAAGATTTATTATTATTGCACTTTTAAAGGAGACGAGCTAACAGCTCACCTGATGATGGTAATGGATAAACAAATAAATAAATAAGTCACTGCCTATTCTAAAAAATGTTGTGTACAGAATCTAATTTAAATAAAAGTATTTCGAAATAAAGTATCGGTTTTAATGCCCCTAGGTTTTATCTGGACTTCGTGCACAACGGTAGCTACTCAGTAAAATATATTATGTATTTGAATTTTACATTATTGGTTTGACGAAACATCTTGCTCAAGCATCTTGTCAAGTCGCCTGACAGTCTTTGAACTCTCTAACCGCTCGACCACGAGTGGCACGGGTAGCGGGTAAAATAATTTGGCTTGAATGAATAACACCTCTCGTACATCGGGACACAATTGTTTTTCTCGGCACCCATGCTTCTAGTTTCTTGTGGCCGAGCGGTAAGAAATGTTTTTAGTGTTTTGATCCAATTTGAATATAATTTAGGTGAGACGTATTAACATGACACAATATTATCTTAAGATATGTACTCTGTTAATAATTATCGTTTGATTAAATTCCGGATTTCATAAAATAGCATATAACATAAAATTCATAAAAATATAGGGTAAAATAACGCAAAATAAATCACATATCCCATTCTAATTAAAAATGAACTACATTCGAAACTTTGAATTTAACAGGCAAACTTAACCAAGTAAATATTCATATAGTAGAAAACAGTTCTAATAACTCTATACCGTGCATTGAACTAATTTACATGATAATTAAGCTCTCCTTTTGGCGAATTTATAAAATAAAAACATTTTATTTAAATTTATTTAAGCTATAAATTGTATCATTTCTATGATAAACACTTTACGAATATACGTGGTCGACTAAGGTCCTACCATTGGCCCATGGAGACCGAAATTAATATCAACATTTCGGATGCGCTACATACTTAGATAAAATAGGTGAGATTGTCAGTTGTCACAATGTCCATCCTCCAACTTCTCCCTATTTTTCTCGTGGGAAAACACCATCCCCCACGATTCACGTAATAGTTAATGACTACTATAGACATAATGTTTGTGATGATCATTTACAACCAGATATCAGAGGCCTTATTTTCTATGCCACTCGTTATTGACAGTACCTAACGTAACGCACCGGGTCGCGTGGAGGAGATATAGGCCTCAGGTGATCTACATACCAAATCACTTCTTAACCAACATTTCATCCAACTCACCTCCAAAACTTTAGCGTTCTTCATCAACATGTTGTCCCTTGGTATTCTGAAATTTTCGAACCCAAGGAACCCATTGTTTGTGCCATTCATGCCAAGCTTGGCGCCAATTTCTCCTACTTTGATACCGGGCAGGGGCATGTGTGTTTCCTCGTCTCGTAACTGCACTATGAAAGCGTGGATGCCGTGGCATTGACCGTTGGTGTATAGTTGGGCCATTACTATGCAGTAGTTGGCCGTGTGTGCCACTGCGCATAATAAAAACAAAAATGAATGATTGTCTACAAGATTTTTTTTCTATCTTGGTTCGGCAAAGTGACTGTATTTAATGTTAAGTACCTATAACATATTCTAAGTATAATGTTACGGTCGATGTATGTCGCTGATATGTCCTACTAGATGATCCTGGCCCGCAAAAAAATCGACGGCGGCTTCTTTAATCGAATTCGGGTACATAATATATATCCCGTTTCGATCAGCGACCGTACTTCATAGAATAAAAATGTCATCATAATAATTATGTAATTTATTTTAAATATCCATATTATTTTATATAAATCTTATTTCATCTTAATGTGTAACCACTAAAGGTTGTAATGTTCTCTGAAGGGTTCAAGGGTGATGAAATGATTACAAATAATTATATTATAATTGGTACGTTTATTAAACATCTTATGATGCCATATGCTCGTAAAATGTGTAGTTTTGTTTGAGGAATGTTAGGTATTCCTGGTGGGTGGATACATTTCGTATCAGATTGCGTATTAACTACTCTATACATGGGGGAATATCCGCCTTCCACTATGCCGGGAATGTAAATTTTTATGTACCCAAGGTATTTAATCACAAAATTACCAATACGGATTAAAATTAATTGACAAAAACACAGCAAATTTGTTTTTAATATATAGATAATTCAAAGAACTAATGTACTTGATTAATCTGATTTATCATAATTAGTTACATCACTACATTTGATAAAAATGTGTGTACATTTCATATTATATAGGGGTAATATATTAATCTATAAAGAATGTGGCTTTTTACATAATACTCTGTTATCTGTATTTCTGATTTCCCACGTTATTGTTCTTGGTTTTTTGTATTAGAATTTTTCAAACAAGTTTTTCGAACTAGGAATTTGCTATTCCTACCCTGCGTGTAAGGTGCGTGTCCTTGAGTTTGATAAAATTAAAATGAACAATAATATTATTTGTGGTTACTTATTTGAATAAATTTCAAGCCTTTTCTTAGACAAACAAAAACCTGAATACATAACAAAAAAAAGGCGCAGTGACGCATGTGCGCAAGTAATAATTTCAACCAGTTCCATCCTTGAACTTCGTACTGTTATAAAAGTTTCCGATATAGATGAACTAAACATGATATCTATTGAATCAAGATATGTCTGATTTTATGTAATTTCTTGACTCGCGTACCAACTAGAGTTCGATATACTTGTGAAACATCTAACAAAACAACTAAGTATTATGAATATAAGATAATCAGAAACCGGTTCGACTTTGATGTAAAGCGTGGTGAAAAAATAGTTAACCTTCATTATTTAACAACGGTGTATAATTTTATCGCCTATTAACAAAAGTAGCTAAAACTGATTTATTATTCAAAAAATTACAGAAGTTTCCAAACAAATAGATACGTTTTTTTTAAACTGTCATAAAACGTCAATCTTTCCAATTGCTATGAACATTGGATACGGAAAACATATCAAACAAAAAATGTAGTCATTGAATAAAAACTGATACTTACAGCCGCCGGGCCACCATTTGTACGCCGTGAGCGTGGGACTGTTGAGGATAAACTCTTTTGTCTTCGGATCGTATGTGGCGGTCGTTTCGAGACCGCGGACGAATGTGCCGTGCCCCAGTTCTGTCTGAAAATAAAAAGGTAATTTGAACACAAATAAAAAAAAATCAAACATAACATGTTAAGGTGTAATATATGTATCAATTGGTGGCTCTATAGCTATTAATTAAATATTCCAGAGAATCACAAGATTGTAATAAAGGAAAAATGGTGACTGAAGGTGATTGATCGTGACTGATAAATAGACTGACCGTGTTAGCAAACCCTATATTAATTAGTTATGTAAACTTTATTATTGTAATAAATAAAATGAATAAATATTATAATGTGCTAACTACTTTCAATTATCATTGTTTTAAGTTTGACTCATCGTAGACAATACAACTCTATTATTATGATTGTATCAATAATATTGTCATTTTAATCGGTATTGTTAATTATCTTAACAATCAGGCATCTAATTGAATAGGTGTTAGTTCATTCGCCGTGGTGTGTAAAAAAATAAAAATAAAAGAAAAAATAGCTAACACAGAACAGAAGACCTTTATTTGTTTATGATCATTTTGTCAAGTAATTATATTTTTAGAAGAAAAAAAATATCTCGAAAGCTGTGGTAAATTTGTGTCAAAAAGTCCACAAACTGTTAGCGTGGCTAAAGGAATTTTTCCAATTAATCGAAACCTAACCAAGGAAGATATTTATATTTTGGCAATTTGCATAATCGGTATTGTTAATTATCTTAACAATCAGGCATCTAATTGAATAGGTGTTAGTTCATTCGCCGTGGTGTGTAAAAAAAATAAAAGAAAAAATAGCTAACACAGAACAGAAGACCTTTATTTGTTTATGATCATTTTGTCAAGTAACTATATTTATAGAAGAAAAAAATATCGTGAAAACTTTGGTAAATTTATGTCAAAAAGTCCACAAACTGTTTGCGTGACTAAAGGAATTTTCCCAATTAATCGAAACCTAACCAAGGAAGATATTTATATTTTGGCAATTTGCATAATATAAAGCATAATATTATTTAAGAGAAAGTTTCTTTCGAACGGCGGTTCTAGGTTTAATGTTATACCTAATATATTATAGTTAATTTTGCTACCTTGTGGTCCTTGCCTACCAAAAGGTTGCCGACCGCTGATCTAAATATTAGACATCATAATACATAAGAAAACTGTTTCAGTATAAATTTATCCCCCCTGGCTGAATTTCGGCCAAATTTCGGCCACTGTGTCCAGGTACGCAGGAGATATATTGCACAAGTGTGGGCAATACACAGGTGCACTCTCTGTTCCTTCACTCAGATAGTCCTATAAGACGGCAAGCCGATATGCATGACCGGAGAGAGATCAGACGCAGGACCAACGGCTTTACAGGCTTTCCGTGACTACGAGCTTTGACTGAGTAATTCTTAAGATGAAAACCCAGTTACAATTATGTTTCGCCCGACCAGAATTTCGAACCTAGGACCTCAGCGCGGTAGTCGCAGTCGTACCGCGTACTCATTACATCCACCGAGGCATCAATATAAGAATAAGAGGAGCCTAGTTTTTCCTAGGACTATTTTTGTGAATACGACTATAAATATCAGAATTTGAAATCAATGAGGTTTTGATCCTAAAACCTTTTGGAATCCAATTCAATCTTACTCTCTCTATCGATAGACGGACCAAACTTTAAAAGTCGGTTATTAAAATAGAGAAAACCGTTATTCAGAATTAGAGGAGTGTGAAGAGTTAAGATAAAAGATTTTGATCCGAATTATTATTATGAATAGAAGCTACATATTATATCTATAATATGGATATTTATTTTATATTACACAGCAGCCTATGACCGAGTGTTCCAAAATAATGTATTTTATTAATATAATTATGCGAAAATGCTTCTCACCTGTGCATACGTTCCGATGATGTCCAAATTGAACGCCCTGCCGACCCAATACGCTTGCTGTTCCACCGTGCCTTGACCCATGAGCGTGGGTATGAACATGACATAGTGAAGCGTGAGAGGTGACCCGTCTTGCAATATCGCAGACCCCAAGGAGCCTCCGAGTACGGCCCTGTTGACAAACGCTTATTTAATTTCCTTTGTCTACTTTATTATTAAGGGCCTACCTCCAGCGAAACTGCGAGCTAACCGAATTTAGAAGAAGCTATCTATTTGCAATATAGAAAAAAGTAAAACATCATATTTCTACATACTAAGTTATCTTTATTTTGGTTGTTTATTTTTTTCTTATGTGGATATGGTTTCATTAATTTCATAAAACAAAAGTCATTAATATTGTCGATTTCGTGCATCTCCTACGGTTCTTAATTTGCAACCAACACTATTAGATAGACAATTTAATAAGGAATGTTTTATTAAACTATTACGTAATAAAGTGACAAAACATTGATTAACAATATTTATTGATAGGCTTCAAGGCAACGGTGTCTCGAATCTTACCTAAAGCTTTCCATTCCAGTGTTCTCTTCTTCCTGCCATCGCCGTATTAACTTGAACAGCATACAAGCCTTCTTTACGGCAAGTTCATACTTCTCCTTGTGACTGAGATACTCCGACGGTACCTCTTCTATGTGGATGCCTTCTTTCAACACTTTTTCTTCTGCGAAAAATAAGATTGTTATGCAATTTCGGAATTACACTGTTAAACAGTTTTTTTTTATAGGCGTCACTGCAGTGGGTTAACCTAACAATGGGATGCTGGAATCCGCCAGTTTAGCGACTGCAAGCCCTGGATGAAAGTTGGGAGGGGATATCTGTGGAAAGAAGTGTCGGGAAAGGATAAGGAAAAGTCTTAGGATGGGTGAAAGGGTGAAGGCCAGAATTCGTAAAATTTGGTGGATAGGGCTCAGATATTGTTGCAGGTCCATCTGGATAGAAACCACAATGTGCATGGTGGCCTATCACCTAGGTCCTAAGCTATTGTTAGTTGTTCGTTCTGGATAATTTCGATCCAGGTGAATATGGACTACACCCATGCTGACATACTGGCAAATATCGATGGCATTGTCTTACGTTGATCGACATTCTAAACAGACTGCATCAATATGTTTTGTTGCCATTTAAATTTATTTTTTTTAAAACGGTACGGCGCGACTTTGTGACCCCACTGGACCTGATGGTAAGTGTTATTATGACGGTCCGTTGATATCGGCTATCACAGGCTGATTCCGGAACGCGAAACACTTCGCGGGCCACTATGGCGGGTTTTAACACTTTGTATACAGTGGTCCCTATTTGGGCGGATATAAAATTATATCCTACCACCAGCAATTAAGTAATTTAGAATGTCCGTAGTTATGTAATTGATTAAAATATAATATAGTAATAATAACTTCTTATAAATTGATTTGACGTATAAGTGCTAATTTGTTCGTCTACGTGATAAACAAAGTATTATAACTTTTTCTAATGAAAAATAAATTATTGTTATCACATTATAAAAGTGAATTACCATTAATTATTTACTGTCCATTGTTATTACATAGTAATACAGTAAAGTGAGACATATATAAGATAGTCTTCTCAAAGAGGTCAATAAACTGACTTCATTATGAATACGAACAACCCATGTTCAATGAATAATGGTCTACGAGTATTAGCTGTGAAACTAGAGGTCACAGGTTCAAATACTTGTTTTAATGTTAATTTTGTGTTTGTATCTTTATATTGTTTCTGAGTATCAACATCGCGCTGAAGCTAAGGTCATTGGCGGCAAACCGAAATTTCATATAGCGTTATAAGTCAAATACATATATTAAAATGGCCATTATGATTTCATTTGTACAGCTGGTTGCGACCGCTGATTAAGCTTCGAAATTCTATTGGTGTATCTATGTACAAAATTATATAATTAAAATGCCGATTAAAAAGGATAATCTGGAAACCTGTTTTATATACAATCAAGCGTCCAATTAGCACAAAATAACTAGATAAGATAAAATTAAATGGTAGAACGTACGAACTACGAAGCACAGCGTGAGATAAACACGAATGAACTTTGTTCCTTTGTCACTTACAAGTTTCCATCAGATTTTGTAATATAATTTTGCGTCGATATTTATTAAGTTTTTTTATATGTTTTGAAGATAAAAGTCGCGCCTATTTCGACAGCCACTACAGAAGATATTATAATATGAGCTTAATATTATTTATGTGCGTCAGTTAGATGTATTTATATCATTGAAGCTTCAGAATTACTAGTAATTTTGTATCTATCCAAAATAACCAGTAATTCTGAAGCTCAGATTACGACGAAGTAAAAGCGAATAATTGGAACTATCAGGGTATTCGTGTGTACATAATAAGAGCTGTGAATAATTATATCGAAACAGACTCGAACCTCATTAGGTTTTTTCTTTGGACTATAAGATATAGTGAATTGTGACGTCAATGGATATTTGATTACGGACGTAAGAAAGGGATGGCGAGATAATTCTACTACGCGCCCACTCTTGTTGAATGCAATAGAAATATCAATTACTGGTTCATTTTTAATACCGTTTTTGAGTATTTAGTTTTTGGTATTATTTTGCTTTACATATGGAATAATGCGTATAATCAAACATAAATACTTTCTTCCCTATGTTCACACTTAGTGTTCTTTGCATATTCTCTATACTATGCCTGATAGATGTGACATATTAGAATATTGTTGTACTTAGGGATTGCAATCCGGTACAAACTTAAATCCGGCCGGATTCAGCCGGAATCACGAGAATTCCGCCGGATCCGGATTAGTATTTTGGGTGTGCAACATAGCGCATATTTCTAACTTCATGGCATAATATAAGGAATAATCTACGGGGAAAAATAGAAACGATTTTGTGCGAAAATCAACTCTTATTTATTTATAATTATTATCAGTCAGTTATTATATAATAATCAGTCTCAAAGATTACAAACAACAGTGAATTATTTATGGTTCAAATTAAGTTAAACCCGTTCATAAAAACTAAATTAAATCAACATCATATTCTTCTATAATCCAAATTAAAATTTCCAAAATCAACAGCTTATGGATACTATACCCATGCATTCATTACAGCACAGATCACTTTTCTTGTTGGAAATACGCTCTTAGAAAACAAATTGTATTAATAGTATTATCCTTTAGCCTACTTCTCAAGGAACTGCAAATATAACCAGCAGCCGAAAAAGCCCTTTCAGCTTCAACACTGGTTGGTTTCACTAAAGTCAAAAAGTCATATATTAGAGACAAGTATTTCCCTCTATCTCCTTCAGTTTCATAAGCGCTCATTTCTTTCTTAAGTTTTTTAGTACTTTCGCAAGGTTTTAATAAGAGAAATTACGTTTTTCTTAATCCGGCCACCGGATCCGGTGATATTGTTGGATCCGGTAGGCAACGAAAACGTACCGGATCCGCCGGACCGGATTGCAATCCCTAGTTGTACTGCATAAACAACATAACAGAAAAACACGTATTTGTTTGTCAAAAACCAAAAATAAGCTATGATAAAGAATGCACAAGAAACAAGTATATTTGAGACATGTAGGTCAAGCTTATCTAATGTGTGTGTGTTTTTCTTTAATATATTTTTGTTTAAAAGTATATGACCTTACTAAAGAATGTGTGAGTATTAATGTTGTTGCAACTGCAATGTTAACTTTATTCCATAATAATATTATGATTTCAATGTTTGCGTGAATGTTAGACATTAAAATAAAACAATCTATGGTCCTCCCCATGATCATATAGGCTGCACAGTCTTTGAAACATAAATTATAATATAAAAAACGCTATTAAATCCAGAAAAATAGTTTTATTTCGTCCATTATAATATTATCAAAAAAAAAAAACATTGGTTTTTAACAAAATTCATTACCATAATTGAGATTTAAATTGGAAACCAGTAAGGCTCTATTGCATTTGCATACAATAGAAAAATTTCTGGTCTTAGTAATTAAGATTTAAGATAATAATTGCCTGACTAATCAACATTGTATCTGTAATAGTAAATCAGTGTCTTGTTTTGTGTTCATGGCATTTGAAGTCAAAGGAAAAGAAACTAAACATTATACTTATGATAGACATGTATAGCATTATTAGTAGGCTGTTATTGTCTAACAGCCTTCAGCATGTTTATTTAAACTATATATTAATAAATATTACAATTAGGACATTGTTCTATTGCTTTCTTTATCTATATATATATAATATTGAATCCCTATTTCCCTTAGTCACACCATCACGCGTAAACGGCTGGACAGATTTCACAACTTTTTTTGTTGTGTTTGTTATTGTCAGGAGAAGGTTCTTATGAAAGAAATAATTCAAAAAATTGCGCGGAAAATTAGAAAATTTAAGAAAACTTAATGAAAATATTAATTTTATATAACTGTCAATTGTTTGAAATAACTGTCAGTGATTGACAGAATGCGCGCTGCAAATTCATAGTTAAGATGGGATATTGCAAATTTTCAAATTAAACATCAATTACATAAATGAATAATGCTTATTAATAATTAATTAGCATAATGACACCAACAATTTCTGTACAATGAAGCTATTAATCCAAATTTCCAGGCTTCTCATTGAAACAGTTGTAAATAACAAGAGCACCTACCTATTTGTTATCATATTTTCTATATTATCAACAACTTGACAAAGGACAATAACAAAGGACAAAGCAGTTTAACAGACAGCTGAGCCACACAGATTACATAGAGAAGCTTTTCTGAGCAGTAACCAATTGCATTTTGGTTCTAGCACTCTCTTTATACCACACCAAAAAGTTTTCATACCAACTTGACACTCTAAAAAACTCCTTGAGTTGTGAATGGCACAGACTGAGTAACTGAGTACAAGTATCAAAATAATGCCTAGGTCAATTTACTCTGTTTACATGTACTCTGCCAACTCATTAAACCAGTGTTTAGTGGCGTAATCGAAAAGCCTCAGATGTGTAAAGTACTAGAGGGGTTTAATTACCTCTTTTCCGTCTCTCCTCGGTCATATGAGGTCCACCATCGATAAAATTCGTCAATTCCGTGATATTGAACGTGCACTTCTTCCGTTCCTGTTGCAGATCGGCATTCACTTTTGTTTGTTCGGTCATTGTGTTGGAAATTATAAAGCGCGAGTCGCGACACTACCACTGCTTACAAAATCACAGCGATGACTGCTCACTGCTTAAGTAAGCGAATCAAACCGCGATATTTGAACAACTTTCCATACCCGGCTGTAGCAAATAGATAAAAACTGTAATAATTATTGTTCAATTTGTCAAAGATTTCACCGCAGTACATCGGCTATTTAGATTCTACGAAATATGAGTATGATAAAATTACAATTGATACGTAAAATCAATGAGTAAATTGGAGTAAAATGGCTAATTTGACATGAAAGAATGACATTAATGATAGTATATTCACCATTATATATTTTTTCTCATTCATGGATTTAGTAATAACAAGAATCATTGACGAAGGGACTAAGGAATTACCAGGTATAAGGGCTGTATAGTGAAATAGGCTGTGGGGTTAGAGTGAAATAAATTTATTTTATTTTATACTTTTATACCTTTAAAAATTACTGATTACAATAAACCATATAAGGTTGTGAAACTGGGTGCATTTAGTCATTATTTAACAATACAAGTTAAATGTCGTTATCTACCAAAATAAATACGGATAAACGGCTTATAAAGGATTTTATAAACTTAGACTGTTTCTAAATATCAAGTTTGTATAGTAATATATTATATAATTATTATACCATAATATAACCATAGTTAGCTATATATTAATTAATATATTATATAATATATTAATTAATATATAGCTAACTATGGTTGCAAATTGAAGAAAAAAGACAATTGATATCCATTATTATCGAGATATGTATAATCTATAATCGATTAAAAGTTGAATCGACTAAATTTCACACACGGTTTACACTGCACTACAAGTAGCGGCCATATTTCTTTCTTGTGTGCGTTGGATCTCACCGTGTCAGGATGAGGTTAGTTTTCATGAATTTATAGGAATTTCACCATGTTACAGGATATTAATGTAAATATTCAATTGTATAAACGGACACGTTAATAGTGAATATATAATTTCCTACAAAATCCCGCGATTATTCAATGTTTTCTATGCGTGTAAACTTGCCGTGTTAGCCATGTGGTCATGTGTTGTATTTCTTTATTTTCAGTTCCCTAAAGTTACAGAAGAGGCTTGCCGCCTCTGTTATGAGATGCGGCAAGAAAAAGGTGTGGCTTGATCCAAATGAGATCAATGAAATCGCAAACACCAACTCCAGTAAGTATTGACATCGCCGATCAACATGCTTTATCTGATAATTCATTGCTTTGCGTTTTTATTTTGAGCTCAAACATGCAGAATAGCATAAAACATTTAGTTTCGTTACATCCCCATGTGTTGAAATTCTTTATTTACATGCTTGATATATGATCACTATATTCAGCCTTTATAAGCCGTAATGTTCCCAAAGATAATTCAATATTTCACTGAATTAATCGAGTTATTTCCTGTCAGATTGTCTATCAGTATCTTTCTATGTTTGCAGCATATCCTTTCTTATAGGTTTTCTATAAGTGCATCTAATGGCATTTAGCATCAGTTGTTAAACTGTACAACTTATAGATTCATAATTTTTAATAGATTATAGATAATAAATGACATTAGTAGTACCACATAAATTTTGGAAGACTAAATGGTACAATCCACTTGCATCTCTGACTACCCTTTTATAGATCACATATGCCATAGACAACACTTGCTGATAACAATTGTTTCCCTTCAGGACAGAACATCCGTAAGATGATCAAGGATGGTCTTGTCATCAAGAAGCCTGTTGCTGTGCATTCCCGCGCTCGTGTCCGCAAGAACACAGAGGCCCGTAGGAAGGGACGTCACTGTGGCTTCGGTAAGAGAAGAGGTACAGCCAACGCACCATTACCATACATGTTCGCTGATTAATTGCAATTTCATACTAAAGAAGTTTGGCAAGATCTGTAGTATCTGAGCCAGAGATGCCACCTTGTGGTATTTTATGTATTATCTACCTTCACATAATGTAAACTTAGTAGAATATATTTACTGAAGCTTTACTGCAATAAAGTATGGTTATAAATATTTATCTAATAGCCATTAGGAAATAATTAAATAACTGTAAAAAGGCATTTTTTCTAAAGAAATCTTTCCAAACTGATAACCAGAAGCTGAATTCACGCCAGATTATATTTATTTATATTTACATAGTATAATTAGAATTGTAAATACAGAAATAATTTAAAAACACTTCCCATTAATTCTAGGAACTTTGGGTTCAAAGACAAAGGGTACTCCGTAAGTTGCTGCTGAAATACAGAACAGCCAAGAAGATTGACAGGCATCTATACCACGCCCTGTACATGAAGGCGAAGGGTAATGTGTTCAAGAACAAGCGTGTGCTCATGGAGTACATCCACAGGAAGAAGGCTGAGAAGGCCAGGACCAAGATGCTCAGGTATGGTACTTTTTATTAGAGACTGATGATATTTATTTATTCATTACACATCAGAATAGCTTCACTTCTACTGATATAAGGTGAGGTCCAAAAAATATTTTTGAATGGCAAGATATAAATATATTCCTGAATGGTCAGAATAGTTATGCGGGCCTGCCTGATTGCTTCTTTGCATTGCTTTGATGTAGTTTTCTATATTTTTGTTTATCTGTACAAATAAAAGTATACACTCTAATGTTTTCCTGTTCAGTAGTCTCTGAGCCAGTAGCACACTAACAATGAACACTTGTATGATGGAAAATGTATAAGTACACACACATTCTGAGTTATTGGAACATGTTTCAATATTGCTCCATTCAATTTTCATACTCATGTTAAATGGCACAAATGAGATGGGACCAATTTTAACAAAACTATTTAAAGCCTTTAGAGTGTTATTTGTGTCCGTTTTCATATACTCTGTTTAGATGCTTTATAAACAATACCATTACTTTTTTTGTTATCTTGCAAAAATGGACCAACCAGAATGAAGGTGTTGTTGACCTGAAAATACCAGTTAGTTAATTTTATTTATTCTTGGAAACAGATTGAAGGATTAATATTGGTATTGTTTATTGAAATCTGCTGTTAATTGTACGATAAAATTTTAAATGTCTAATTGTTCCTGCAGCGACCAGGCCGAGGCGCGCCGTAACAAGGTGAAGGAAGCGCGCAAGCGCCGCGAGGAGCGCATCGCCGCCAAGAAGGAAGAGCTGCTGCAGACCTTCGCCAGGGAGGACGAAGCCGCCGTCACCGCCAAGAAGTGATACCTTTGTATAGTTAAATGATCCAATAAACGCGTTGGCTCCAATACAGAGTTTTATTTATAAGCCACAACAAACACGGCCGAAATAAATCAACAGTCTCTCACTTGCAAAATGCTCTGGAAATATAAATATCAAAGACTCATTACAAAACTATTGTTAAATTAAATTAACAAAAAATTATTTAATTTTTATTTTGAGGGGAGTAATTGATATTTATACTTAAAACCTTCATACTGCACTAGAGCATTTTGCAGTTAAGATTTTGTTCTTGCGGACCACTGACATAGTCCCGTTCCCGCTATATTCCTATCGACCTTAAGATTAAACAAACAAATTGATTACTGTAAATATCTAACAAATCTTATTCTTATAATGGCATTTTGTCAAGGCAGGAAGGGTAAGGTAGCTAAACCACTAGTTAAGTTAGTTATATCTAATACTATCTTTTGCCCGCGGCTCCGCCCGCGTGATATAGTTTTTTCGGGATAAAGTTTTCCGTCGAAGTAAAAGTCACGCTATATATTTTCCGGAGATAGAAAGTAGCCTTTGTTCTTCCCAAGGTCTCAAACTAATCTATATCAAATTTCATCTAAACCCATTGGGTAGTTTTTGAGTTTCACGAGTTCAGACAGGCACACAGATACGGCAGAGGTCTTTGTTTTATAATATATTTTTAGAATTTTTTAAGAGGAACATTTCCGTCATACATATTTACTGCATAACTTTAACCGATTACTTAGCGCACGCCACAGAAGCCCTCAAGAGGAATAAATTTTCCCCGTTCTTGCAACATTTTTTATAATACCTTTGCTCCTATCCTCCTTTGCTTAATAGTCATAGCATGAAGATATACACCCTTAGCCTTCCCCGATAAATTAGCTTTATAACACAAACTTTTTTTTTTATTCGAACTTATAATTCTTAAAATTAGCGCGTTCAAATAAACAAAAAACTTTTTTTTTCAGCAATACATAATAGTAAAGATTCAGGGAAAAAAAACCCGCTATATATTTCCCAGAATAGAAAATAGCCTACGAGTACGTTCTTTCCAGGGTCTCAAACTATCTCCATGCCAAATTTTATCGGAATCCGTCGAGAAGTTTTTGAGTTTACCACGTTCAGTCAGGCAGACATAATATGTGGCTGGGGTCTGTTTTATAATATTTATATATTTTTTAAGAGGAACAATCCCGTCGTACGTAATTGTTGCATAACTTTAACCGTTTACGCAGCGCACGCAACGGAAGCTCTTAAAAGTAATAAATTTTCAAAATAATAAACATCTACATTTTTTGTACATTGTATAAAGATCTATCAGCGGACGGCCTCCTGCCGTCACCCTGCGACCCCCTGATAGCCCATATTAGTCGCCTCTTACGACGGACAGAGGATATGTTGGCGGAAATCTATAGGATATTATAATTAAGCACAAACTTTATGACGATAGACGACCAAAAATAAACTGTTAACCGTAGGTCTACCAACTGCAGCCCTGTTTTCCTTCCTCGATAGAAACTGGCTTTATATTATATTAAATAATATAAAAATAAGACGGGTTTTCCTTCCTGACGCTATAACTCCAGAACGCACGAACCGATTTCCACGGTTTTGCATTCGTTGGAAAGATCTCGAGCTCCGTGAGGTTTATAGCAAATTCAGGAAAAAATTCAAGGGAAAAGCAGGAAACAGGGAAAATCTTTTTTCACATACAGTGCCATCTCTGATACATAGCATGTTCTACAACGGCGCCAGTATGTGGTGTGTGAGTATCCCTCACGAAAATAAGTACGTTTCATTTTAAGTAGATGGCGCTGGTGCGTGATACATTGTTTGACAGCTACTCATTGTACTCTGCTCAGTTAATTTTTGTGTTGGAATAGCCCTTTGTTCGTGGAGTGCTATAGGCTATATATCATCACGCTATGACCAATAGGAGCCGAGCAGTAATGAAACATGTTGCAAAAACGGGGAAAATTTATTAGTTTTGAGAGCTTCCGTTGCGTGCGCGGCGTAAACAGTTAAAGTTATGTAACAATGATGTATGACGGGATTGTTCCTCTTAAAAAGTTCTACCAAAATATATTATAAAACAAAGTCCCCGCTGTATTTGCCTGCCTGAACGTGTTAAACTCAAAAACTACTCAACATATTAAGATGAAATTTGGTATGGAGACAGTTTGAAACCCTGGGAAGGACATAGGGAAAATATATAGCCTGACTTTTATATCGGAAAACTTTAGCCCGAATAATTTTATAACGCGGGCGGAGCCGCGGGCAAAAGCTAGTATTATATATATGTAGATGCTTGAAAGGCAATCTAAGCGACAGTAAGTAATCTTATAGTGATTAAAGTTTTGAGTTTAATAATAAAATTCATACTAATTAAATTATTCCGTTTATAAAAATAATTCTTATACTATAAATATGTATTGTCTTAGAGCTGGAAATTCTACACCAAACAACGCAGATAAATCTGGCAATCAATATGTCTAACATGTTTTTAGATATATTTGTCGCTTACATATAATTGCCCATCTAGCGTCGATATTATGCCGTATAAAACATGTTTATGGGTTAGTGTTTAGTCAACTCAGAACAAGCTCGCAGTTTCATTGCTTTCTGTTACCGATTGGACGTGTCGCTCATACTAAACACAGCGATGAGTGTAAACAAAGATTTGGAAAGAGAAAGAGCTAATTGCACTTTCAATGTTAGACAGCTAACGGAATTCTTTGACGGGGGCCCACAAAAAACATTGGAACGGAAAGATAGAGGTATGTCTCTTAAGGACTTTGACCGCTGGTCACTACCTGATAGTGATTTATCATG
Organism: Manduca sexta; assembly: GCF_014839805.1. Lineage (NCBI taxonomy): Eukaryota > Metazoa > Arthropoda > Insecta > Lepidoptera > Sphingidae > Manduca > Manduca sexta. Next base: position 972,049 of record NC_051139.1, read on the forward strand.
CGCATTTTTAATTATAAATATCGTTATGTCACAAGCGAAGATGTCTACCAATTTTATACTTAATCATTTTAATATTACTTTACCGACTTATGTAATAAACCTGAGGAGAAATATATTTAAATGAATAAATATTTATTTATTTAAGTATTATAATATAATATTATGTAGGTAATATAATAACTACTATTATACCGTATTATTTCTTTTTAACCGACTGAGGTAAATATTACAGAAAAGTTACTGTTATCCAAGAGGAAGGATTTGTTTGACGGTGTCCCTCTTAGTTGCCTCAGTCATAAGGAGAAATACGAAGAATCTATACGGAGAGACGTCATCCTTTTTGATTTAGTTCGCCATGCCGTGGGTAGCCGAAACCTGAGTAATTATGGGTATTTATCAGCACTATTTACAATTATATAGATGACGCCTAATTTATTTAAAACATTTGTGTCTTTGCTATTAGTGACATATAGGGGTTGTGGAACGAAATGCTCAAGGTTTTCCGGCATTTTTGTGTGCAAACAAGATTTACCCGAAGGCAATTTCCTCGCAGTAGCTTGATGTTAATTGATGGCAATTTCCTCGGCAGGGAGCATTTTGAGGCTCACGCAGGCGGATTCGCAACCAAAAGGTCTTTTACAGAGATATTTTGATATTGTTTTAATAAATGAAATCACAATACCGTTGCCTCTGCTACTATTGTGATAAATTATTCACGAATAACCAACATTTTTTACCGAGTATCCCAGTTTAACTTTTCAGATTTTTTTATCATTTTATAGAATAGTGTGAATACGGTTTGTGCGTGCGTGTATTTCTGATAGAAAGTGTGATGTTGTCGCTGCGACGAATTCTCTTAGATTAGTAGTAAGAGCATTAGGTAATGTAAAAGTAAAATTAATTTTTATTGATATTTATTTTGTTCAAAACATACTTACATTCTTTATTTTACATTTACGGTTTGAATAACTTATTGTAAATATTATTTTCAAGAAGTTAAGTGTGTGGTTTCATTAAGTAACGCAATGTAAATAATGACCCTGTATAAAGTGATATACTTTATAACACGTTATAAATCCTTATGTAAAGTGAATAATCATGCTGTTTAATATGCAAATTATTGCGACACGACGGCCGATCTACGACGATATAGAAATGGTTATTTTGTTTACAATAATTATCAATAAAAGAAGTTTCAACCTTATATTAGCGTATTCAAATTAACTTTCAAAAAATGGGCCGATGATCGAATATCCACAACGAGAGACAACTGTTGCGCGAACACTAACAACTTGATAGCGAAAAACACTTTACATCTTTGACTCACTCGCAATTGCTTGTTTCGTAATAGTATAGCGTTACCCATAGAATTGCATGGAGAGACAAACAAAATTTGCCGAATTTCGGCCTTATGTGAAAGTGATTTTACATCTGTCGAACTTTCACATTTGTTTTTTTTTTTCAGCGATATCCTATTCAATGTACTTCGATGTATGTCGTCGTGTGATGGCTCACCATTAATCCTGCATTACATAATGTTCATGCCGGTGTTCCTGAGCCAGGCTGACGAAGAACAGCAGAAAGAGTGGTTCCCCAGGGCATGGGATTGCAGTATTATCGGTAGCTATGCACAGGTAGTTTTGTTTTCACATTTGTAAATGGCGAGACGAGTAAGTGGCTCCAGAGGCGCCTGATAGTATCACGATTACCAAAACAACAGCAAGATACAGATCAAGAGACCACAATCTTCCTTAGCTTCACAATATTCATAGTTTAGATTATGACACTTTAATAGTTAGTTAAATGGGACGTACCGACTTTAACACAAATCTAGAAATGAGCTATAATGGCGGTTTAAAAACCTTGTGTGTACAAAATATATTCGGTACTTTCACAGCAAATATTTCAACATGTTTACAGACTGAGTTGGGTCACGGCACGTTTATCCGAGGTTTGGAAACGACAGCGACCTATGACCCTGATACTAAACAGTTTATACTCAACAGTCCCTCCATGACTTCATACAAATGGTGGCCTGGTGGATGTGAGTATTATGAATATCTATTTGTTGGCGTTTGGTGGTTTGCGTATTTGGAGAGGATGGATGATAGGAAACTAATAAAGCATTTCATTGCATCTCCTTAATGTGATTTATGTAATTATTTCTAAAGAAGATTAATTAAAGAGTATGCTACCAAATCTTTATTTTAGTGGGGAATACTGCAAACTATTGTATAGTGATAGCGCAATTATATACCAAAGGACAATGTCATGGGATTCATTCTTTCATCATACAAGTTAGAGACGAGGAGACCCATATGCCTCTACCGGGAATCAAAGTAGGAGATATAGGTCCCAAGATGGGACTCAATGCGGTGAATAATGGTTTTATGGGTTTTGATAATATAAGGATACCAAGGAGGAATATGTTGATGAAATACGCCCAAGTTTTGGAGGTAGGTGGAAATACAGATTTTTACGATTTTATTTAAAAAAAACTTGTTCATCAATGAGATATTAAATGTAAGTAAATTTTAATAGTGACACTGGCTACAATATTCTTTAATCCGAACCACAATAGACCTTACTTTATGCCCTTATGGAGATTTATTTTCCAGGGGTGACCTGTATCTCAAAAAAAATACTTCGTTGTCTTTAAAATGGCCGATAATTATAGTTTGTAAAATTTGTTCTAGTAATGGTAGTAGGCTGTCACATCACGTCTTGGGTGTGGGCACTACGGACACGGTCCACCTGTCTCCTCTTTGTTTCGTTTATAGCTTGTATATTATCGCTTAGCAATTACGAATATATAAAAAGATTTATATAGCGTTATCTTACAGACAGTTTCATACAATATGCTTACTTTTAAATCCAATAATGTATTTTATCGTCTTTAATTCTAGGACGGAACGTACGTGAAGTCTCCGAACAGCAAGTTGAATTACGGTGCGATGATATTCGTGAGGGTGGTGATTGTCTACGATAGCGTCAACTACCTGATCAGGGCTGCCACAGTGGCCACCAGGTTCTCCGCCGTGCGGCGGCAGTGTCAACTAGATGCTAAGTAAGTTGTATACTCGAGGTATAACCCGAGTGAACGCTCTAATTTTTTTCCACCAACATAAATGTTTTTATATAGTTGTAAGATATAGATAGATATTGTGGCTTTGGCTTTCGGACGACTAATATCTCAGTCCGCCTCGTGATCATGAGGGCTGCAAAGTCTTGAAGATGTCGGGAGAAAATTATAATAAAAAAAACGGCCATTATTGGAATCATTAGTACTGATAGTTTCTTTAAGTAATGAACCATTGGTTAGTTTGACAAAATACATTGATAAATGTTATAATTTTGTGTTGTGAGGCTCATGTCCGACAAAATAATTGTCATTCGAGGCAGCTTATATTTCGTACAAAAATCCTACTCAACGTTCAGACCGAGGATCTAACACAAGGATGAAATTAGTAATAAGATTTCCTTCGTTCCAGAGAGCCAGAATGCCAAATCTTGGACTACGTGACGCAGCAGCACAAGATATTCATCAGCATAGCGGCGAGCTACGCGATGAAGCTCACTGCCAACAAGCTGTATGACACATACAATCACATCAACGAACAGCTGGGCGGCGGCAACTTGGATAGATTACCTGAGGTAGGGCGAATACTATACATTGCTTTTATAATGCCAGTTTGGTAGCTGACAGATAGCATTGATTAGTGAAGGCATATGCGTGTCTCCTCTTTAATCCAACTTCAGAAAACGATTCTTCATTCAAAGCAAGAAGGGATGTAATTTTTATTAAATTATTATTTATTTTATTTACAACTGCTCCTTACATTTCTTTGTTTTTGGGTTACATACACATTAATGATCCCAGATATTAACTGATTTTCGCTTTAAATACGTATTATTTTTGATCCTGGCTTACATGAGTAGCAGTAGCGGGTGTGAGGATGGGATAGCTTGTCTTTTTACATTCTTAATGACATCCTTGTTCCAGCTGCATGCTCTAGCGTGTTGTTTGAAGGCGGTGGCTACCTGGGACACCACCCGATACGTGGAGAGTTGCCGGCTGGCGTGTGGAGGGCACGGCTACATGCTCTCCTCCAACATGCCGCAAACCCACGCCTTTGTCAGCGCCTCCTGCACTTACGAGGGGGACAACACCGTGCTTCTTCTACAGACTGCTAGGTTCGTTTTGTGTCGGACTAGGTAATCTATACATATTATAAAACAAAGTCGCCAATGCTAGCCAAGCTGTCTTTCTGTAGTGATCGATTTACTCAAAATCTATTGAACGGATTTTTATGAAATTTTGGTATGGAGGTAGTTTAAGACCCTGGGAAGATTATAGGCTACTTACTATCCCGGGAAAATATATAGCGGGACTTTTATCCCAAAAACTCCTACACGCGGGCGAAGCTGCGAGCAAAGCAAGTTTAAAATAAAAAAATTGGTTGGCGTTGTTACTGTTTTTGTGCTTTAGATGACCATGTAAATAAACAGAGTAATAATTTAACACGGCTTGGTGTAGTATGTTTTCTGTTATCAGATTTTTGGTGAAAACATGGCAGAACGTGCACGGTAGTTTAACTCCTACCGTGGCGTATATGAGAGAGGCCAGTGCTAAAGACTTCGCTAGTAAATGGGAGAATACTGTAGAAGGAGTGATCAGTAGTTTCCAAGCGGTGTCTACTAGGTTAGTATCGGTAAATAGTTTCAAGAAACCCTTGTAGTGTGAAAACATGCATACACTAAGGTTTTTTGCTCAGTTGTGAAACTCACTAGCTGAAAAATGCTTGTTTTCGGCGTTGTGCACATTAAAGATTTTTTTTTGTTATTTTCTACAAATTTAAAATTCATAATCAAAGCAGAGGCTAACAATATATTTTTTTTAATTGGCATTCAACGAAATAGGCGCGTAATTGGCATTTGAAACCTGGTTTGAAATTTGACCTTGCGCGGCGGCCTTGCCGTTTCAATGTTTTTATGGAACTATGTTTTGTAAATTAAATGGTGAGTGCCTCGGTGGCGTAGTTGTATTGCATGTCCGGTACAATAGCACTCTGAGGTCCTGGGTTCGAATCCCGGGTCGGGCAAAGTGATATTTGGGTTTTTCTGCTCAGTATCAGCCCAGAGTCTGGAATTTGTGCCCGATATGGCGTTAGGCTCGCCCCCTATCACATCATGGGATGGAACATACTTGGCGAAAAGTGGGTGCCCTAGTTGCGCCTCTGCATACCCCTTCGGGGATAAAATGCGTGATGTTATGTATGTATGTAAATGGTGATCTGTGTTTATTTTCAGACGAATTTGAATAGAAAGGTGATCTTATATTTTATTTCATTAACGCTACATTTACAATACTTTTATAATTTTGTGTTTTCATCCGACTTCAAAAAAGAAGGTTCTCAATTACGTCTATTTATTTGTTTGTTACCTCAGAACTCAGTAATTTATTATACGACTTGAACAATTTTTTTTTTTAAAGTATATATGTCAGATTGGACCTATTACCTTTTTTTTCAAATTCCAAATCGGTTATTAATTTTCAAATTGGAATATCTGGAATACGTATGTCGTCCAAGTAAACGAAATTTCGAATTTTGCTTCCTGAAAATTGGGTTGGGTGTGGTTAACCTATGTAATTAGGCACCGACTCCAAAATTTGTGGCAAGTAGATATATAAGTAGGTAATATAAAATATAGAAGGCGGTATCATTTTTTGTTATTTAGGATAAATAATAATTGTTGAATCTCATATAGGTACAGGTCTAATTTTATCTAATAATTCAGCATAATTACAAAAACAAAAGGCGATCCTCGCGTAAGGTATGAAATATCCGTTATTGGATACAATGCATCTTATTCAAAAAATAAACGTCACACGGGACTTGTTGAAATGGTGTACGGCATTTTATGTCATAGGCATCTCCTCTCTGAGGATTGATCGATTTTTATCGTTACTAAAAAAAACAGAGCTTTTCACACATCTTCATCGTTGTCATAAAACCAAGAAGTTTATAATGTATATGTTTTGCAGAAAAATCGCCTTTTGTGTAGAAATAATGACAAAAAGGGTCAAAAATGGCATGCCATTTGCGGAAGCGTGGAATATGACTTCAGTGCAGTTGGTTGCAGCGGCTGAGGTAAGCATTTACTGTAGGTATATCATCATCATCATTAGCCACAGAAAGTCCACTGCTGAACGTAGTAGGTACATACTTAACTGCAATGATATTCAAAAAGTATTAGCTATGTGCGAAGTGTATGGTGGGGTTAGTAAGCGATCGCAGCGCACACCGCAGAAAGTTACAATTTAAACTAACCTGTGTTGTAACAGATATAAATATCAAAATTACTTTGTAAATGTTCACAATCTGTTTTGTTTTTTGGACTGCAAAAATAACGAAACAATAATAATCAGTGTATATTTTAAGTTTTTCTTACAGCATTACATAAAAAATAAACGACGTAACCTTAAATTACAACATTAATAAGTAAATCAATTTTGTTATATATATTTTATATTATTTTCTTTATTTTTAATTGTTTATGTCTCGGCGGTCGCCATGCTAAAACCTCACGGCAAAAGTTGTAGTAAACATTTTATTGACGACGAAAATAAAAATATGCGCAAGTTCGAGTTATGTTCTCGCGATATTTCGGTTATTAAAACTACTACATTTGATTCCATTGATAACACGAATATCATTGACCAGTAAAAAAAATAACTTTAATTGAAAATAATATTAAATGTTGTGTGCTTAATTAGATAAGTTAGTTACGAAAGTGTTAAAGTACTTATCTAATTAATTGCTTTTATTATATTATTATATAAAAATTTATAATGTATTATTAAGATGATGTATGATGAATAGTTTAGATTGTGAACGAATTCGCCTATTTTTCACATCATTCTAAAAAAAACAACTTTATCCTTTGTCGAAATTAATTGTTGATATTTACAGATTCATTGCCGTGTGATCATTATAACTACATTTTACGAAGACATAAAAACGGCAGCTCCTACTCTACCGTCTCCAATAAGAGAAGTACTCTACCAGCTGGTCGACTTGTATGCTGCTTACTGGGCGATAGATATACTTCAAGATCTTTTAAAGGTATTAATCGCCATTTCTCTATGGCCACATTTGAGTATCCAGCTTGAAGGACCAAATCGGATTTTCTATAAATTATAAGATAGAAATTGAACATAGTATATTATAGTAATTTTGTATGAATTATTGCTACGTTTATAATTTTATTAGTACAAAAAATAAAAGAATATCAATATTTTATATAGTTCACATCCATGTCACAAAGGGACGCAGAAAGCCTACAAGCATGGTATGAAGAACTGCTAAGGAAAATTAGACCCAATGCTGTTGGACTTGTGGATGCTTTTGATGTAATTGATGAGGTACGTAACAGTGATACCTATAGGTATCTTCAATCAGAATCGACACAGTAATTACGTAAATTGGAACGACCACTGTTTAGTATTGCATGCCTTTTCTGTTATTTGACTTACCCTTTCCAAAAGGTTTCAAGTTTATTTATTTATTAGGTGATTTTTTAAATTATTTTCCTGCTTGTTTTTGGATGACATTTATTTATTTTTAATAAAAGCACAAGAAATGGTCAATTATATAATTATACTATTGAATATTTTCTCCAGTTATGTTGAGCGCTCAAGATATGCGCATGTACGTAAAAAACCTAGAAATGTGCTGTGTTTTAGTTCTTGCAGTCATCTCTCGGCGCGTACGACGGTCGCGTGTACGAGCGTCTGATGGAGGAGGCGCTGAAGAGTCCTCTCAACAAAGAGCCCGTCAACCGCAGCTTCCACATGTACCTCAAGCCCTTCATGCAGGGGAAACTGTGATACTCAATAAAGTGTTAGATATATTTGTATTTGGGTACTAGAATGAGAGAAATAGCTGCTTGAGGGGTTCGATTTTTATTAAAGCGGCTAAATGAGGAGACGGGTGTCGTTGGTGAGGTCACCATCCATGTGTATAACGAGTCCAAAGAGCCCACGAGGAGGATGCTAACTTGAGTTAAGGGAAATGGTATTTGCAGACTTGGACGTAGTTGGTTGACTCTTGTAGCAGAATTTGATTACTGGGTATAATGAAAGACATTGTAGCCCGTGGCGTGGTGTATTTTATTTGAAATTGTATAGTGGGAAATATGAAAATATTTTAATAAATTCAATACAAATACAGTTTTTAATTTCATATCTAATTATTGTATATATGTTTTTATAAATTGACGTCATGTTCACTTATAGATTAGATTTATATTTATAATTTATATAGCTTTGTTACGTGCGTCAATTGTTTCAACTAAATAAGTAGGAAGACGATTTAATAATATACGAAATATGATTACTTAAATCTTAAATCTAATTCATGAGAAATGATGGACGTGGTTACATCATTTCAAAGTTGTCGGACTAAGAAGTAACCTAATAGGTCTGCGTACTCGGGCCTCGTTTCACAACTTTAATATTCGTCATCAGAACCTGGTTATCAATTGCTTCAAATGTAATATAAATATCTAAAGGTCGCATCTACACTTGATATGTACTTACAAATATTTTTAATGAATATTTAGTTTACTCATTTGGTTTTCGTGAGATAAACTTGAGGTTCTGGTACAACCTTGTATATATTATTTTGGTTTATGAATATCGAGTTGTAACTTTTAATAATAATATTCCACTTTCTAGAATAATTTTGCGACGATTGGCGATCCGGTCAAAATTGAATTCGGTATTAAAGTGAAAGGTATTTGAACGTACTTACAACTAAATAAAGTTGACATGCCTGAATTCAAAATAAAGGATATTTTTGTAAAATAATAATTAACCTTATTTATCCTTTAAATAAAATCGGAACAAAAAATACATTCTTATTTCTTCTTTTTTTATGGCTGTCACCATTTATTTATCGGTGATTTGCCAAAGTCGAGTAGTAGTAGCAGATAAAAAACAAAAAGAGACTAAAAAATAAGGTGATCTAACAAATCCCATTTTGTAATTCCAATTTGTTGTGATTCAAAATTCTTATATGGATCTTAGGGCAAATTTTCTTTGACACATTTTTATATTGACATTTAGTACCTACTATCACTTATGCAGTTTGCACATAATTCAGGGTAAGTATTTATTCTGGACCTTTAAAACCAGTAGTTGAATGTCTTTGTGGACTTTTATTTTTAATTAACCATTTTTCCTTGTACCTAGTGACGTATTTACTATTGGAAAAATACCTTCAATCCGAGTGAATATGTATTCTTAAAATACCTAATCGTAAGTGGAAACACTAGTTACTATTTAATTTTCTAAAAATGGTATTCTCCCTAGTTATGGCAATTATTAAGTAATTCGCAAATTAACCGTAACTTTGCAAGTAATTTGATTTTTTTGGTAAGGACAGGCATATAATTTACTTAAATCAAGTCCAAAAGTAAGAATTCAAGTTGACTTTGTACTTTGTACTTTTGTAGAGTCAGTAATTGTCATTACAGTTAGCATCAAATCTTTTGTGACCCTAAAAATATTTATACACACATAAAGAGAATTTTGCTATTTAAAATCTACTTTTCTAGTCCCAATCTAGATTCCTGCAGAATCAGATTTAAATCAGGGCGGTGATTTTTAATTTCAATGCATCAGATCCCGATTCACCAAGGTATTGAAAGAAAATTCTAAGTATTAGCAACTCTGACATATTTTTTGCATGTTATCGCAGGTATTTATGATCTTTTAGGGATATTCCACGTGAAATAAAAATTATCATACAGAGTAGGTATAATGCTGGTACAAAGAGCAAACACACACCCATATAAATTCGCGCCTCGCGGAGTGCAGTCGATTTTAGCAACTCGTTGTGGTAGGACGTCATCGATGTAATTTTATCACGTAAATAGATCTTTAACTCTTATCCTTCAATTGTGTAAATAATTTATAGTCCGAAACCAAAATATTGTTACAAAATTAGCTGCTATATTGTAAGTATCATAATGTTAAATAACTTTGTTTATTTTGAGGAATAATAATTATTAGTGGATTTGACAGATAGAGATATACTGTTTATTTTGTTGTCGATCAAGTAGTATTTAGTTTAGTTCATTGATATATCAAAAGATGGCGCTGTTACACTATTTTGTCCTAATTCATGTACTGGTAGGCGCCTACAAAATATATGAAACTAGTTTTTTTCCTGTTGTGTATTCTGATTGGTTTATTGTTTATGTTTGAATTGGGCAAAAAGTTTTGTTACTTCGTGTCTGTTTACCAAGTCGAGAACTCCCTAGTCTGATATTTAGAGCTAGATAAAGATTAAAGCCCTATTATCTCGTAGACTTTGCTCGTTAGCTCATTCTCAGGTTATATACAGACTGTTTCAAAAAAAAAACTTGGGAAGGTACAATTATTAAAAGCTAGTTAAATATTTATTCACTGTGGATTATGGAGCTTAATACTTTTTGCAAAACAGATTGTTATTTGTTGGTGGCGCTTCTATATCACATTAAGAGAACTAACGACAACTAATAACGAATCTTATTTTAGGATTAATATTATAAGTTCAATTGTTTGTGAAACTGTTTGGATGTTTGCTGGTGGTCAAATATATTTTTACCACTGACACAGCTCAGAAAACGCGAACCGTTTCAGATGAAAAATTGGCACAAGAATAGATGATGTCCTGGATAAACATATAGGATACTTTTTATCTCGGTAATTTGCTCCCGTAGAGAATATTTTAATCTTGTTATCAGTTTTTTTTAAAGAGATGGCGCTAGTGTCGTATAAATAATGGTATTAATCGCTACAGTTTTTATACGGAGAAAGACTTTTCACACGTGTGAAGCCGCGAGCAACACGTAGTAAAAGTAAAAATTGACATTCTATTGGACCCCATTTACCATTAGGTGCAGTGGGTCACTTTGACGTGTCCGTATGAAAAAAAAAAGGAATACCACATGATATAATATATGACGTAAATATTACAGCGTCTTTCTGTAACACTCTGTAGCTTATAATATTAGGTATCTTTTTGAAAACAACTGCTTTATCTTATCGTTTACGAGTGCAATAAAGATGCCCGTGATATTAGTTTTTTTACAGTTATATATTGTATCGATATTTTATTAATACTACGGCCTTAACAGACTTTGTTATGTCTTAAAAAGGAGAAACAGTTCCAGAACCCACGTATAGTGCCACCTACCGGGTCCGATTATGAGTCTAAAAGCTCTAGGGAACCTATCTAAAAACCCGTTAAAGATCATCAAAAGGAGTCCAACGGTTTAGGAAGAGTTTAAGGACACACACAGAAGAATTATATAGCTAATTTCTTAGAATGTCCTTTCGTACAAATCTTTTACAAATATAAGAAATCTTAAAAAAGGCGTTCTCTGGTTATGGCGTGACCAAGGGCACTATAGATTGGTGTTTTTTTTAATATGTATGCGGTCACCTTCTTCTTATCAACAAAACATATAGGTTACTTTTTAGTAGCAACTTTCATAGTGAGAGTATTATAAAAGGTACACGGTTACCATTAGGTACTTATTAAAGAATTCTTCCCAATAAACCTCTGGGAATGTTTATGGAATGTGTCATAGAATATTACCGACACGTAACTCTCTAGTCTCAAGCTAACAACTACACGAAACTTTGCCCCAAAATACCTATATTCATAATAAATATAATAAGGATCCCAGTAGGGGATCAAATATGTAATCTTTCGATTTACGGCTCATTGCTGGCTGCGTCAGTGTCCATTACATAATAATTTATATGTAACATAGATAAAATTGTATTATTTACGAGCGCAAATAAAGATTATCTACTGATGTAAATTCCGCTGAAAGTTCAGAAGCAAAAGACGTATATTTTACAGACGTCGAAAAAATGGCCGAAAAGAAAGTAAATGAAGATTTGGTGAATGAAAGAAAAAAATGCACATTCAATGTGCAAGAGCTGATACATCTCATAGATGCTGGAGAGGAAAATACTTTGGAAAGGAAAAAGATTGGTGAGTTGTATTTATTTATGTATTGATCGCCTTTGTGTAGCCCTGGTGACACTTCATTTGTGTTCGATGTTAATTTAGAAATGTAGAAAGTGATAGTAGCTCTGAAGATAGTAGCAACCTTATTATAGGTTGTGGGCGGCATATCTTTGCGAGGTCTTTTTACCCGACTATCGAAAAAGGGTAATATTTCATACCCTTTGCAAGCGAAAGGTCCTGCCACTTTCCTCGTTCGCTTCCTTTAAGGGAATTGCTGTCTCTGGACTACTTTAAGGGATTGATAGAGCATTCAAAATTCGCTAAACTTACATATATTCGTCTCAAATCCATGCAGGGGGTGTTTTTCAAACCAAATAATAATTTTGGTTGCTCTATTTGAGTATCGAACTCATTTAAACGGTTTCGATATTTTTCTTTTTGTTTATAGAGGAATCTGTGCTCAGCATAAAGGAGCTAAAAGACGAGGTGCCAGAAGAGTATATGAGTCATAAAGAGAGGTACGAGAACTCTATACGGAAAGCTTGTATATTGTACAGCGCGCTCAGGAACTATGGACAGCAGGGCAACTCTTTGGATTTATACGGGTAAACATGCAATCTATACATATTATAAAACAAAGTACCCTTTTCTGTCTGTCGCTTATCGATTTTCTCAAACTCTACTGAACGGATTTTTATGAAATTTGGTATGGAGATAGTTTAAGACCCTGGGGACCTTCATAGGCTATCTATTCCGGGAAAATATATAGCGGGACTTTTATCCCGGAACCCTTCTTCATGCCGGCGAAGCCGCGAGCAAAGCGAATAAGCATATATTCCTTAAACTTTCATTATTGTAAAGAGTACAGTGAATACAATAATTCACTTCATGGTCTATTAAGAGGATTGTAAGAAAGAGCATGGCGTCGAGCTGATAATATTTTGTTTTCAATCTATTAGTTTAGACTCTAAAGAAATCTACTTTTATCGTCGTATGACAATGAAAGTAATTGCAGATCGGTGCCGTAATTTTGAGTTGTGTGACTGGCGCATGAGTTTACAGCATCAGGACATATAAGAGCCTACTCTTTAAAACCCGACAGCGTAGCTTTGATTATTCTATAGTTGTGTCAATGGCGACGGTGATCTTGTGATCAAGGCATTAAGGCTTCGATCGCCAAACAAGGACACCCAGACCATAATTTTATAAGTTGAGCGTAAACTAGAAAGCGGTTGATGTTGCGACGGTACCATATACATAAATATGTATGGAACTTACCTACTTTTTGCCAGTGCAATTAAGTTCGTGCAGTGTCGTTGACTGTCTAATCCATTCGCAGACCAAGCAATAAATACCGTGTGCACTTCGCGGTGTTGAAAGACATATCGCCGTTCATGCTGCACTCGGGCATGTTTGTGCCCACCATCATGAACCAGGCGTCGGAGGAGCAGGCCGCCGAGTGGCTGCCCAAGGCCCTCTCCATGCAGATCATCGGGACTTATGCGCAAGTAAGATTGCACAGACTACCACTTGACTTGACTGAGAAAAAGTGTAAATTGATTTTAATAATTTCGTCATCATTATCAGCCACAGGATGTCTACTGTTGAACATGGGCCTTCTCCAAATATTTCCAGGTTGACCTATTAGAAGTGGCTCGCAACCAAGGACCTCCAGCTATTGCTAATTTACAGCTAATTTTATCAGGTTCACCTCATGGTTGGTCTTTCGACGCTGCGCTTGCCAGTTCATGGCCTGCACTCCTGATATTATAATAATACAATAAATTTATCTTTACAGACAGAACTAGGGCACGGTACATTCATCAGAGGTCTGGAAACCACGGCTACATATGATCCCAAAACTGAAGAGTTCGTGTTACAGAGTCCAACGCTTACCTCACACAAATGGTGGCCAGGAGGTTGTAAGTACCTACTATCGCGGCATGTCTGGCTACATTCGTCCTTATGCAGTGGCTTAGCGTGGGTTCTTGCAGACTGGGGCGAGTCCAAAATTTCTCGCCCTTAGACAACAGGCGAGAGCTAAAAGGTATTCTCAATAAATAAGAGTCACGCACGCCCCACCAAGCCACTAGTACAATGAAAATAAAAAAAATTAAAGATTTTGCACATTTTGCCTTAAAAGTACCGTCCTGGGCCGTCTCAACTATGCCATGCCACTGACTCTATGTTAAATTAAATATAGTCCTAGTATATTTTCGATTGATGACGAAGTATAGTTTAAAAAGACGTTGCGATCCCTAAAGGACGCCAGAGTTATGTTCAGTTAGTTTTGCTTGATGTATACCGGGCTTATCACAAAACACGACCCATCGGTAAGAGTTACTATCCTACTCTATTCTGTTTAATTGTGGTTGGTCGTCATGTTAGCTCGATTTTAATTTATCTTCATTTACCTCTACGAATCCATGCAGTTTCAAAGCAATATTGTGTTTCTCGGAAGAAGTCGAAAGCATCTGCGCTGTTCCTAAGCAAAATTTACAATTTTAATTTACGTATTTCTCTTTCCAGTGGCTCATACCGCCAATCACTGCATTGTGGTTGCTCAGCTGTACACCAACGGAACATGCTACGGTGTTCATCCTTTCTTCGTGCAGATCCGCGACTTGGAGACCCATATGCCACTACCCGGCATCAGTGTGGGCGAGATTGGACCAAAGCTGGGCTTCAACACTGCCAATAACGGCTTTCTGCGTTTCGATCAGTATAGAATACCAAGAAAAAATATGCTTATGAAGAATGCTCAGGTTTTAAAGGTAAGATAATTTATTGCATTTTGGTTAATTATTTTGTGGTCTACGTACTCCCTTTATTTTAAATCTTTTCCTTTTTTATCCTGGCGTGCACTTTATGCAAGTAAAAAAATAAAAGAAAAAATAGTTAAGTTAAAAATTCAAATATAATAACGACGACAAAGACTATGTTTCGACGTTTGCCAATATTATTTTGATTATAACAGGGACATGCTAAGAGACTCCCGAAGGAAAATCTCTAGTACTGGGAATATAGCCGATTTTTCTGCTCAACCGACAGATGAAAATTATGTAATTGTTATAAGAATCTGTTTTCCTTAGGACGGTACGTACGTGAAATCGAAGAACGAGAAGCTGGCGTACGGCACCATGGTGTTCGTGAGGGTCATGATCCTGACTGACGTGGCTTACGAGATCGCAAGGGCTGCCACTATCGCGGTCAGGTACGCAGCGGTCAGGCACCAGTCACAACCGAAACCTGGGTAAGTTGTTATTTCCGTATACCAATATTCTTCCCTATCGATAAAACTTCTTTATATAAAATTAAAAGTTTGTTAGACGTTTAAATGTAATTAAATCCATTCTAAAACATGACACAATGGCATGAATACTATGGCACCGCATAAAATACGAATACTTAAACAAATATTTTAATTTTTATTCCTTACCTGTATTAGTCGACTTAACAAAAAAAAAATCAAATCGGTTAAGCCGTTTTTGAGTTTTAGCGAGATTGATGCAAACTAATTGATTTTTTAAGACAGAAGAATGCTGATAATATTATTCGAACATTTTAATATCGATATATAAGAGAAAATACTGAGAAACATACCTTTTACCAATCTTTCCAGTCAACCAGAGCCAGCCATCATAAACTACGTGACGCAACAACACAAGCTGTTCATTGCCATCGCGACCAGCCACGCCTTCAGGGTCACGGGCATGTGGCTCTTCAACACGTACGCCCAGTTCCTCGCAGACATGGGCAAAGGCAAACTGGATCAGTTGCCAGAGGTAATCTAAAGAATTATGATTAATGCTTTTTTCTTCCTCAAAACTGAGGGTTCAGGCGAAGTAGCTATCACGTAGTTACGGTTAAAATTAAAGTTTCAGTTTAGACGCTTATCATCTAGTGATCGAGTATATGTAAACTCCATAGGTTAGTGTCATTCAAAGAGAAAAAGTAGTGTTTGTATGCCAATTTGATAAAAAGAAGCAAAGATTCTAGCATAATATAAATACATACCTAGGATTTACTGACTACTTAAACTTGTTTTTTCCAAATGGTACCACACCAGATGCTAGCTATATCTCCTTTCTTTGTCTTTCTTCATGACTGAAGGTCGTGCTTACTTTAGTAAGTCTTGGTGATTGTGCTGACGATCTGCTTTCACTCCACCCTGATTCTCATGTCCTCTTTGATGGAGTCAGACCTTCGGGTAGGTGATCGGCCTCCAGGTCTTTTGCCGTCTACTTTACCCACCACAACCGTCACAACCTATATCACTTACAATATATTTCCAGCTCCACGCCCTGGCGTGTTGTCTCAAAGCGGTGTGCAGTAAGGACGCGACGGCGCGCGTGGACGAGTGTCGCCACGCGTGCGGCGGCCACGGGTACATGCAGTCCTCTAACCTACCCATCATCAACAACATCGTCACCGCCACTGTCACTTACGAGGGGGAGTTCACTGTCCTCATGCTGCAGACTGCCAGGTAGCTTTTAAATATAATTGACAGCCGATTTTCATATACGACCTTAGTTGCTACCTTTGGACTGACAATGAAAATAGACCAATCAAAATAAAGGTTTTTTTTATTGCTTTGATTTACGAGACGACCTTGCCGTTCGCCTGATAGTAAGCGATACGACCGCCCATAAACAGTAGAAACACTATCCAACACCTTGAGTTAAAAAGTATTGTTTGGTATTCCACTATGCTCACTATCCTGAGACATGAGATGTTAAGTCTCATTATATCTAATAGTTACACTGGCTATAATGTCCTTCAGACCGAAACGCAACAGTGACTACACACTGCTGCTTGGCGGCAGAAATAGACATTGCGGTGGTACCTACCCAGGTGGACCCTCACATATGAGAGCCCTACCACCAGTGAGTTTGTTTGAGAAGCTTACAAATCGTTTATTATAATTAGTTTATCATTGATTTGAAGTAACGATTATGAGCGGTTATAATCTAGACATTTCTGGAAGAGTGAGGTAATATAATATCATTACTTCACAGAATTTGATCCTTTGTCAAAATAAACGAGCTTGATTCCTGGTTATAAATATTTTGTAAAAATCTAATGATATATCGACTTCTAAAAATATTGTTTGCTTTATTTATGTAAAGCACTACAAAGACTAAAGTAATTGTTATTTCATCTAGTATGTATTGCATATTATAGATGATCCACTCTCAACTGTCTTCTCATGTAGTGGGTTACAGTGGATTGATAATTCTACAAAAAGAATACCACTCAAACCTATCCGGACAGTGTTTAATATTATCATATTTGTATGACTTATCGTATTTATTGTTTTGATAATTTTATATATTACGTTATCAGCTATGATAAAGAAAAGTCTCTTTTAAATTAAATAATTTTATTCTACATTTGTTTATTTATCGTTTCGTTATTTTAAGTAATAGGATATGTAGCAGAGTCATAACGCCCTTAGAATTTATAAACTTTATAGTTTATTTACTATTAGCAGAGTGTACGCTACATCAATGTATAACAGTAAAACCATTTCTCTTGTTCTTGTTATTTTCCATTGTTAGGAAAACTACAATGTCTTATACAAAATCAGCCAGCTAAATTGATGTAATATAAAACCTTCAACATAACCTATAAAACTGAATAAGTTAGGTTATATTGCCAAGTTCGACAGTTAAAGGCGAGATTTTGGAAGCGAAAATGAGTGGATGATTTGTTAGAGATGTTAATAGGTCTTGTAACAAGCTCTCTATCCACTGCCTATTAGATGACCTATTGCCTATCCAGCTGGAATCTTGCATACAAGAGACCCTATCCACCTAATATTCTAATAACGCACTTGCTCATTTACCCTTTTTTTAAAGAAAAAGTAGCCTTAACATTCCATTTAATATTTAATGTATTATTGCTTCGTTGTAGATTCCTCGTGAAGGCATGGAAGCAAGCGTCAATTGGTAAGGTCATGACGCCAACCGTTGCCTATTTAGTGGATTCTTCCAATCAGAAATGGCAGAACAATCCAGAAGGGATCATCAGAGGCTTCAAATTGGTATCTCTTGGGTAAGAATTAATTGTAAATATTTTGAGAGTCTCCTTTGTTCTCCTTTCTTGCCATTATAATATTATATTAATATATAATAAAATCAGCTCTGTATTATATACTGTCTCACTGCCATGTACCACATATTACTGAGAGTGTTTAGGCCTTAGTCAACCACGATGGTCTAGTGCGAGTTTGTAGACTTCATATAGCCTCGAAATTATTATAGGGAATTTCTCAGGTATGCAACTTTCTTCACAAGTCACGATATTTTCCTTCACCAATAAATAGGTCGCAAAGAGTACACACATGATTTTTAGAAAAGTCAGGGATGTGTGCCCTTGGATTTTGATCATGCGGACCTTCGTCCTGGCAGTCCGTTCCAAAACCAACTAGTCTATCGCCGCTTCTATCTTATTCTTGCTATTATGACCCGTTTTACGACGTGTCATCAATATTGTTTTAACATATTAATTATTATTTACAGTAAAATAAAAGCGGCGTGTGAAGCATTAGAAAAGCACGCGAAAACTGGCATGGACTACGAGGATGCGTGGAACATGGCGTCCGTACAGCTTGTATACGCCAGCGAGGTAAGAACCATTTAATATGTATTCATTATCAACAATTTTTAGCTCTTGAATTTCTTCTTGCCCTTGCTCGCGGTTCTTGCATCTGGGCAGAAAGTCCACACGGACCTAGCATCAAGATATCAAGGTCGGGCAAGAATTTGTGTACGTTTTTTAAAACCATTTGCCTGGTACTGGATCTTTATGAGAGGATTTAAGGCAGAGAGCTTGTCAAAGCTAAGTCGAGTTATTTGCGCAAAATACTTAGAAAAATGTGTTGCTTTTATTTTACCTTGTTCCAACATTGGAATGGGATTAATCAAGCAATATAGTTGTGGCAGATACTGACGTTTTAAATACTTTAACAATCTGTGTGGAAACTTATATATAAATAACATAGATCCTGGTCCGTCAACTAATGATAGTATTATATTGCAGGCGCACTGCCGAGCGTTGTTGTGTGAAGTGACGTGGAAGGAAATGCAAAATTTGGCCTCAACCGTGTCTCCAGCGCTGGGCAAAGTTCTGCTGCACCTCGCTGAATTGTACATCGTGTATTGGGCATTGGAAAAGAGGGGAGATTTGCTCATGGTAGTGTTTTGTATTATTATATTTACATCTGTTGTAATACTATCGCACAACTATGATTTAAATAGCGAGATAATGAATCTCTTCTAGCTGAATTTCGGCCACGGTGCCAAAGTCAACGGAGATCAACTGAGAGTTCTGAAAGTCAAGATGGGAGACATTGTTTTATAATATGTAAGAATATAGCCAATGGGTTAATTGGCTAATAGGATTGTATTTAACAACGTAATCTTTACGAAGGTGTATGCTTACGTACAAACAAAATGATACTAGCGCATTCCTTCAGGATCATTGACGTATTTTTGTCAGAGCAATGTGCCCCCCTGCACCTGATATTAAGGTGAGTAGGGTCCAATAGAATGTCGATTGACGAGAGATAGTTACCCGTCGACAGTCGACACAATTATGCCGGCCTATTGCAACCAGATATACACAGGATGATCCCAGAACGCGACACAGTTACGTGGGTCACTATGACGGGTTTTAACACCTGGTGTACGGTGGTCGCTATCCGGGCGGATAAAATATATCCTGCCACCAGCGAAATGAAAGCCGTCTATTACAAAAGCATGATACAACAATAAAATGAGTTTAAAATGATAATTAAACGTAAATGAAGTCAATTTTGAATTATCTTTATTAATTCTACAAGTCAGCTTATAGGTCACTTAGTTTCATTGTGTTACACGGTGATATTATATGCAAATTCCGGCAGCAGCACCAAATGTCGTTTCCTTGAATTTTGCATTTCAATTTACTGTGACTTAATTTACTGATAATAAAACAATTGTAGTTTTATGTTGATTCTTATGCTAAAAGTGATAATAGTTAAGCATATCAATATTATTTGATTATAAAATAATCAAAGTAACTACAGTATTTACTAAGTGAACCTCTTACATATGACGTGCCTCTAGTCAGCTTTGATGTATGTATTTTTTTATACTAGCATGTTAAAGTGACCCCTCTGTACCAGAGTAAATAGAGTAGAGCCAAGATAAAGAGTCGACTGACGAGAGATCATTACCTCTTGCCAGACGACACAATTATGCCGGCTTGTTGAAACCGGATATACACAGGGTGATGCTAAAACGCAATACAGTTACGTAGGCCTTTTCGCGGATTTTACTCGTTGCGTATGGATGGTCGCTGTCCGGAGAGATATAAATACCCTACCATCAGGATATATTACATGAGTCTTATTTATATGTCATTAAAGAACAGTGTTCTAACTATGTGTAGTTGGTAGGCCCAAGTGTAATTACCCCTCCTTATGAGGTATTATCGAGCGCAGATACAAGCTTGATACACGTTCTTTCATTTGACATTTAAATTGTATTATTAATAATCTTTTGCAGTACTCGTCGATATCAGGCAGTGACATCAGTCAGCTGCAGACAAGGTACGAGGAGCTGCTTGCGCTGATACGCCCCAACGCTGTCGGATTAGTCGATGCATTCGATATCAGGGACGAGGTAAATATTGGCAACGTAGCCTTTTATAAGCCATATTGCCAGGATTATAGTGTTATTCGGGTTAACAATATAATCTTAATTCTCTATTACACTGATTGATGATATCCCTTAAATTTAGATGTCTAAATATGTACCTGCGTAAAGAAAAAACTGTCCGATTCAGTATTTGAATTTGGAACAGGAATATCATAACTCTTGTGAAATGCTGTTGTCCTAGTACCCATGGTCAAGATATTTTGTTTGTTAGGTTGCAGTCTGAGAATTTGATTTTGGAACAGAAATATGAATGACAGAAGATACCCTACCCATGTGAACTGATTTTATGTAATATTTTAATGCTCTTTGGAACTGATGCTGTCCTAGTTTTCATAATGTTATGAAGATTAGGTTGACTAAATAAAGCAAGATACAAAAAACCTACCACTGGCATTGATCTAGAGTGGCAGACGAATGCATCTTTTTCAAGTTAACTTAAGTCGTTTTTGTTTGGTGGCAAAATTAAATTTTCATATTGTTTTTGTGCAGATATTAGCGTCAGCCCTCGGCGCGTACGACGGTCGCGTGTACGAGCGTCTGATGGAGGAGGCGCTGAAGAGTCCTCTCAACAAAGAGCCCGTCAACCGCAGCTTCCACATGTACCTCAAGCCTTTGATGCAAGCTAAACTGTGATATAAGATTAATTAATGAATTATAATTGCTTATGATAATGTAAAATATGAATAGAATTATGAACAATTGTTATGGCATCAGTCAATGATTACATATTATTGACTCTGTTAAGCCGTAGTAGGACTATATGTTGTGCCCATATTATACCTTACATGACCATGCACATCGATTGTTAGTAACTTTTTTATAATAAAGAGAATAAGAACATTTGTATTGGATATGTATGAAAGATAGCATAGCTATGGACTGCATTTAATTTAAAAAAATATTTTAAATAATTTTATTTTAAAATTTAAAAAAATAAAAATATTAATTTGTTTTTTACTGCGTTTTTTCTAAACATATATGATGTTTAGGTTGTGCTTCTGAAACTTTAATGTAGACCTTATTTTATGATTTACATATTAAAACAATGTTGAACAATAAATTATTTTATACTAAGGTTTTTATATTTTTTATTTCTCTACTATAAATAAAACTTATGCTGTTGCTCACTGAAGTAGAAAAATAGTAGTGACATTCCTTCATGACAGATTTCTATAAGACTGGAGCACTCAGCGTAGTCTTGAGTAAACCGTGACGACAATGAGGTTAAAAAAAACAACTTTAAAGCTGGTGTTAGTCCCAGATTTTAAAGTGTGGACTAACGCTCATTGTCATTAATTGACTAATTAATGAAAAAATATTTATTCTGGATATAAGTCCGGCTATATATTTGTCCGGGATAGAAAGTAGCCAATATCTTCCCGGATCTCAAACTATCTCGATACCAAATTTCATTGAAATGGGCTATCCAACACTAAAAGAATATTTCATTTCGAGCCAATAGTTCCTGAGATTACCGACTTCAAACAAACTCTTCAGCTTTATATACTAGTATAGATATAATGTAGAAATATTTTTATGAGTATTATAAATTACCCATGGCAATATTATTAGAGGTCCGGCTTGCTGGGCTCACCGTCTTAAGACAAACACCACAAAATGATGATGAGATGAGGTGCTGAATGACGATCGTGAGCGCACACGCTGAACAGCTTTTGACAAGTCCGTCTGGATACCCTAGGGGAGGCCTAGGATCAGCATGGGGTGCATGTGGCTGATGATAATCACGTATACGTAACCCTGACTCATCGCAATAATTTGACAACGGCAATGTGACACTTAAGTTTGAATGAACGCAGTATTTCTACACCATCATTATTGTATGTTTGGGCGTTATTAGCCTTAGAGTGCTCCGGCATCAGATAATAAAAACGTAGTGTAATAACGAAACAATTGTCACTTAATAATTATTTTCACCATTATAAACCAACCATGACTCATTAATTATCGTCAGGTGGCAATCAATTACTTATAAATACGATTTATGGGAGAGATTTGCATTTGCGTCATATGCAAGCGCAGTAGTCTCGCGTAATAGATAAAAGTTGATATAATATTAGTAAAGAAAAGAAAGCGTATAAATTAAAAAGCTTTAAGCCGGGAAAACTCTGCTATGGCAGCTCTTTCCAAAGAATAGCGTCTAAAAGAATGCCGAGTTATAAGACGAGATAATTCTGTTCGTTGAACATATTGTACGGAGATTTTGTTGTTCCAAAGTTATTTTTCTGAATATGCTAGCTAAGAAACAAGTATTTTTGATAACAAAGAAAATACATCCACCGATCTGTATTTTTATAAGTATTACATAAATACGACATACAATCATAGGTGTGAAGCCAGAAGTAGATTAAGCCCGCCTTACTAGGAACTTCAACGATCATAATTCTTACCCGGTACAAACGAACGACGCGCTACATATTTGTTCTAGTTGTTTAGTTGGATCATAGCAGTTAGTCTGTGTTCACTAAGACAGGTGCATACCGTATTGTATATACACGTTGGAAATTTCAAATATCGTAAAGGATAAATAGCGTCATTACAGGAGAGCCTACAACTTTTCCATACTTTTAATATTAAATAAAATGAAGTCGTAGTTTAAATATAAAACTTAACCTTCGCGATTCAACATTTTTCAACTTTGTTATTTACTACAAAATCACAAACCACAGTCTTCTTATTTTAAGATATATTCATATTTCAAACATACAAATCGATGAAGGAAAAACCGAGTGGAATAGTATGAACTAGAACTTAGGCGTAATAAAAAAATTACCCTTCAATTTCAAATTTCCACCGTGTATATTACTTATATACCAAAGTGAGAAGGAAGTATCAACCTGACGATTACTAAGGCAATACACCCAAAATTATTTGCAAAACACTTAAACACTATTTATCATTGACGCGTCGCTGTAGAGCTGACTTTGGACCTGAATTGTTTATTTATTGAATAGCTTTTGTCCACGTGTTTGCAGTTAGCAATGGGATGGGAAATATTGTGTTTTAAACAATTTAGCCGTTTAACTGATTATCGCAGAAATAAATGGACAGATATAAAAAAAGCAAATAAAACCTTAAGTTTAGGATTTAGTAGCTCGCATAAAACCCCATGAGCTTATAAAAAATATAAAACTTCGATAGAAATTTATACAGAAAAACCGCGATACGACCCGAAAAATTGTTTTATTTTAAAATATGAAAGTTTAAAAATAGACCCCAGTAGTCTATAAACATGAAAAGAAAAATTCCTTGCAGCAAACCTATCAAAACACTTTCGTATGCAATATGCCTGCTACATAATAAATTAACTTCTACATGTTTTGTCTCGTAAATTTTCAATTGTCATCACTGTTTTAACAGTCTTCGTTGACTACATTGACCTTATCATGATCTTTAGCCTTTAAGTGGGGAACAGTTTACCGGTACCCGCGTTTCTTTCTATATTGGTTCCTCTGTGTCAGTGGAAGCAATTTGAATCAAGTCGGCATAATTATACCGACCATCGGAAATCCTTTTGCTGGTCGTCAGTTTTATTGTACCTAAGCGTACCATCAGATGTAGTCATGTCATTGCTTCGTGCAGAAATAACCAAGTTAGGACAAAATATCTGTTAGGACACTGTCCACCCTATCTATATCTACATCGTATTAATACGTCACGAGCCTGATTCGTGATCTAAGTGCAATAAACTGCAACAGTATCCTGTTGCGTTCCATCGCTGCAACATCGCGCTGAAACCAAAACAACCAATTGTTTATAGTTTTAATGTGGATATTTAGTTCGTGGAAGAAGGCGGCATCGTATAGCCGGCTATTTTGGTTCGGCCTTGGATCTTGCGCTTCAACATGAGTGATAATAAAGGTGTGCGGCGAGTGAATGAAGATCTAGCTCGTGAAAGGGCAAATTGCAGTTTTGATGTGCGAGAGATCACATTTTTGCTAGATGGAGGAGAGAATAATACGATTACGAGGAAAAAAATTGGTAATGTTTTGGAATTTTTTGATGTTTATGTTTGGACTATATGAATGGTTCCAGTGATGAATTAAACAATTTTAGTGTAAACAATATTTGATATTATTTTACAAAATTTGTATGTAGGAAATACAGTCATAAAAAGTATCTAATATTGATATAGTTTGTTAACCGTGTGTTTATATTTTTTCTAAATTCCTAGTTTTTGTGTATTTGGGTAAACTGCACCGCTTTTCTTACAATTCTTGGCTAACTGGTGATATTTTCTAGTTTAAAGACCAAGGTCATAGAAATTTCGAGGTCATAGAATAAAAAAGTGATTTAATATACATATAAATAGAATGATAAGTGCAGTGTGATGCTAATATTTGTTGAAATATTTAAAAATTCAAAGATTTTTGGATATAATAATAACTATTGACTGACATTGAAATT
Source organism: Manduca sexta (assembly GCF_014839805.1). Classification (NCBI taxonomy): domain Eukaryota; kingdom Metazoa; phylum Arthropoda; class Insecta; order Lepidoptera; family Sphingidae; genus Manduca; species Manduca sexta. Next base: position 997,211 of record NC_051139.1, read on the forward strand.
TAAGAAATAGAATTATATTGATTATGATTATGATTGAAATTATATTGAGCTTCATCATTACAGAGGACTTCACTCTTACTGATGAGCTCCTATCGGACAAGGTTCCTGACGAATGCTTGTCTCCAAAAGAAAAATACGAGAATGCGGTCAGAAAGTCATGTCTGTTTGGCAAACTGGTAAAGGATAAGCTCCTAGAATTCGGTGGACTGGAAACATTTGGGTAAGTATACTCGTCATGCAAGCCAAGTTTCTTTTTATAATGAAATAATACCATTATATTCTCTGTACTTGTGTCAACTCAGTATTAACTTTAATAAAAAATCTAGTCCGCTCAAATATATTGCAATATTTGTCCAACTTTATTGCCCACACTTTATTGTGTGTATTCTTTGTGAATTTATCGTTCGCTTTAACGGTGAAAGAAAACATCGTGAGGAAACCTGCACATCTGAGAAGTTCTCTATAGGATTTTCGAAGGTGTGTGAAGTTTACCAATCCGCACTAGGCCAGCGTGGTGGACTAAGGCCTAATCCCTCTCAGTAGTAGAGGAGGCCCGTGCTCAGCAGTGGGCAAGTATATAATACAGGGCTGATATTATTATATATTATTTATTGCCCAATTCTCAGTATGTGCAAACATTATGTCTTCCTTGTTCAGCATATTATCAGGTCTATTTTGCTCCAAAACGATGATTAGGTTGTCAACCTACATAAATAAAATTTAAATATCTTGGTAAGTATAATTAATGTCTATTACAAATGTAATTTGTTTTAGCCCAAACTCGTTTGTTTTACGTCGCATAGCGGATGCGTTCTTCAAGGAAATATCGCCTTTATTACTACACTTGGGCATGTTCGTGCCCACCATCCTGGGACAATGTACTGCTGAGCAGCAATCAGAGTGGCTACCGCGAGCTCTGAGCATGCAAGTCATTGGCACATATGCGCAGGTGACTATTGTTTTACTGTTCTAATTGCATGTTAAGTAAATGAATTATTCTACTCGTTCCTTTGACCCTCATAAAAATGAGTCCGGTGTGAAGTTGGTAAATATCCTTCGGTTGGAAATAGTGCTAACTTCATACCTATTTAATAGTACAAAAAATACTAAACAGTAATAATTTCCACGAAACAAATGCTGTATTTGTTTGGGGTCAAATGTGCCTACTGATTGTTTAAGTCTTAAAATTTTTGACGATCGTTTCAGTCCTACTAAAATAAAGCAATTAGAATAAAACAATATCACAATCACATTAAATAGCAAAAAATATTAACATGATATACAATTTTAGACAGAGCTAGGTCACGGCACGTTTATTCGAGGTCTGGAGACGACGGCGACCTATGACCCTGAGACCGAAGAGTTTGTGTTGCACAGCCCCACGCTCTCTTCCTTCAAATGGTGGGCCGGAGGACGTGAGTATTCACTTATTTACCTATACGTAGGGCCTAAATTTGTAGCTAGGCATTAAGAAGGAGACTAAATACAAAAAATAATAAAAACACTTCTATGTTCCATATTTGCGAATTTCACTATACAGATTTCGAAATTTCCTAAATTACGTTTAATAATGCATGGTAGCCATAGATTTGTTATGTTTTTTTTTTAAAAAAAACAGTCAACATGCTAGGGCGGGCACCGCGCAGTAGCTCCTTCCGCTTACTGGTCCCTCCTAGTTAGGACTATAGGAGAACCATGAATGACTTTCATGCATACATGAATCACCAAAAATAACGAATTCGTGATGTTGAAAGAGTTCACTGACGCCTTTTATCCCTGAAAAAGTAAGCAGAGCGCAATAGGTACCCCCACTTTTCGCCGTGTGTATTCAGTCCCACAAATTTTAAACTGCAGCCTGATATCGAGTAGAAAAACCCAATATCACTTCACTCATCTTGGCGATCGAACCCGAAACCTCAGTACTGCAGTCGTACCGTAATACAAATATGCCATCGAAGAAGTTGAGACAGTACTTTTTAAAAAGGCATACGACTGCATTCCCATTCTTCCCATCACCGCCTTAATTTTGGGCTATGATTTTAGACATGTAAATTTATTTAAAGTTAAATAATTATTTTCAAATTTTATTAAATTTGCATCTATTGCTATTTGTTAGACTAACAAAAATTGTGAATGACGCATTTGGTTCGCACGTTTGTAAATGAATTCTGACTTCTAGAATGTGTAAAGTGGTTAATACATCAAATGAAGATATTAATAACTTAAGTTTAAAAGACGGAGGCAAAAGCAGCACGTGACCTGATGTGGAATGAGCATGAGAACCACTGTCATTACTTACAAAAACCAAACAACAAACAGATTACTACAGCCTATACATACAAAAAAGAATTGTAGTTGTGTCGCGTCATTGCCATTTAAGAGACTATGGGATCATATATCCAGTCCTGCTTACACCTATTGGATAAAGGCGTATCTACTATCAATGTATTATTAGGATTCCACCAATCTGACTTATAATACGAAACGCAACAACTAAGCTGAAGCCAGACTCGATACAACCAAATACGTCTACTGCAGTCAACAACCTAACAATGAGTGCTATGTCAATTCTATAACGCACTTCTTTTCAGTGGGAAAAACAGTCAACCATTGTATAGTCGTGGCCCAGTTATACACAAAAGGCCAATGCCATGGTACCCACCCTTTCATAGTGCAGATACGAGATTTAGAGACCCACCAGCCTCTACCTGGCATAAAAGTTGGGGAGATCGGTCCCAAACTCGGTTTCAATACCGCTGATAACGGATTCCTTGGTTTTGACAAATATAGGATACCAAGAATGAATATGATGATGAAAAATGCACAAATATTGAAGGTAAGGATTTTTCTGGTACTGCAAAAGCCCAAATGTCGATTGAAAAGTAATGTTGGCCCGTGACATCTAAAATTATGTCTTTTGAATATCAGCTGATCAGGAATATTAAGGCCTTCAGCAGTATTAATGATCTTACAAACCGTCCTTGCCGTCTGCAAAGATCCGTGGAACGTTGGCTAATCCTTCTCTCTTTATATATCTCATTTTTCCTCTTCATCCTAGGATGGTACATACGTGAAGCTCGATAGACATGGGAAAATGACGTACGGCACCATGGTCTTCATCAGAGTAATGGTGGTGAATGAAGTGGCGTTCAACCTCGCAAAGGCAGCCACCATTGCCGTGAGGTATTCTGCTGTGCGGCGACAGTCTGAGAAAAAACCTGGGTAAGATGTTTTTAAATTGAAATAACAACAGTTTTTTTTTGGTAAAAGTCCCCAGAGTTTTATAACTATGACAGTCGGTTCTTAGAAAAACTATGTACCTAGATAAGTTGCGTAGGTTATTTTTCTGATTTATTTCCTTCGGGGATGTTCTTATGTTCAGCCGAGGGCGTCTTGTTGTTATAGTATAATTTTTGGACTTATCTACGTTTTACGAATAAACCTTATAAATAATTATCAATTTATGTGAAATTGCTAAAAATTTATATCTGCAACTTACCAAAAAAATGATAAATTTCTAATCTAATCATTTGAAAGTTACGGATATATTTCACCAATACTATTATTTCTTAACCTAAAATATTTTTTTTTTATCAGTGAGCCAGAACCCCAAATCCTGGACTATGTAACGCAGCAACACAAGCTGTTCATATGCATAGCGACTGCGCATGCGCTACAACTGACCAGCGATTGGCTATGGCGGACATTCAGCGGTGTCGTGACTGACATAAAACATGGCAAGACTGACAGCTTGCCTGAGGTAGACAAATTACTTTCTTTATTAGAAGTAGTAGACTGGAATGTGGGGCATCAGAAATTCAACAATCATTAGGCATTATAAGACTTAAAATCTTGTTTTAGGGTGACGAGCGCAGTTAGTGTCACACAGTACTATGTAATTAAATTTTCTGTATGGTGTTGCTACTGTTTATGGGTTGTTGTATTGCTCACCATCAGACGAGTGGCATGCTCGTCTCATCATGCTACTGCAATAAAAAAAGATAATAATCTCGCTTAATGATTGACTATGTCAAATAAAACAGCTTAAACTTGTATTTTTATGAGATAGGAGCATTGCCATTGTTATTAGTGCTGAAGATAGAGGGCATGTAATATGGCATTATTGAATTCCTAGCATTATGGATTTAACATAAAAGACCAACCGTTAATACATGTTTGCGTATTACATATGTACTTATATAGAGTATTGAAATAAACTTTGTAAAGTACCATGCAATATAACCACTTAAACAATAAGGGTCATCGTCCTACATATTGTATTTTGACCCAGGAAAAGCGACGTGAAACGTCAACACGTTTGGTAACTTGTAAAGTTGTAGCTTTATTATTTTACTGGACATGTAAAACAATAAAGACATTATACATATTATTTTATTTAAGACCGTGAACTTATAGTTGAAGAAGTATAGGTATATTGGTACAAGATTATTATTCATTTTGTTTTTAACTCAGATTACAAATATAGAACGAATGTTGGAATTGGAAAAAAGATACCATCAGATAGTAGCACTAACAGTAATAATAAGGGTTTAAAAATACGTGTTCTAGTTTCCGCATGTGATTCTTGAAACATATTTTTAGACTGTATTTCAGACATTATCAAGAATGAAAATGTAATCATTTTGTTCTTATCGACCTACCTGACCATCCGTATGTTATATAGAATGTATTACACAATGCATGTCCTGTTAACCTCTAAATGCATGATAAGATTTGTTTTGTTCGTTTGTGACGTTTATCACAATGATTATAATTGTTGTCACTAGGTATACCTTGTCACCTTTCTTGCATAGTAATTGTCTTGGTATATAATTCTGGTTCGTCTACATCATTACCTTTCAAGGGCAGATTACCTTTGTGCCTTCGTCAATACATATGTAGAAAAAAGGAGCATTTGGAAACTCATTCGCTTGGTCTCTATATTTTATAGTGGTATATTTTCTGATGGTATTGCTCCTTCATTTTAATGGCTATGATTATTTAATAAGAAAATTTTAAATAAAAATAACGCATTACCTTCGAAGGGGTTAACAGAGGTGTAACCAGGTCACTGACTTTCCGCAAAGTGTGTTTCGTCCCAGGATATAATAGGACAAAAATTCCAGGCTTCTCCACCGAAGCAGTCCTATAGGATACTTTTATCTTATGAAAGATAATAAAACGACGTTCAATGCTAACGTTACAATACTTTGTTAGGTGTTAAAAGTCAAGTTGTTAAGCAAAGGTTAGTATAAAGATTCATTAGGCGTATAGATCGAATATATTTGCATTACAGTCCGACTTCCCAGTTCCTACTTATTACAGAGTAGTAAATTTACTTTGTCGTTTGAACTACGACGCTTTGTAAAGCATTTACTTCTTCTTACAATGTAATTATAGAATTTTAAATTGCATCATTAGCATAAGTTAATGCCTATACCACAAAGGTTGTGTAGAGTCACTATTGCAACCACATTTTGACGTGCTTGCATTCATCCCTTCATCCCATGATATAGGGGATTAGCCTTTCACATAAACTTCAATATCGAGGAATTCAAGTGTATTTTTTACAATGCTCAGTAGTGACATAAACTACAAAGTTTGTAAGTTTATATAAGCAGACACAAATATTGTAATTCTGCAATATTTTTAAAGCATATAAATCTGTTAGTCTGAACGCTGCTTGACTGCTAAAATAGACAAGGGGCAGTCTATCAATAAGCACAGGTATGTACAACATAAAAGAAAATATAGTTTTTTTGCACTAGAATGGCGAGGCGAGCTTGCCGTTCGTCTGGTGGTAAGCGATAAAATCATATAGAACTTTGAATTACAATGCACTGCCCTCGTTACCCTGAGACATAAAATGTTAAGCCTCATAATGCCTAGTACTTATGTTGGCTCCAATGTCCTTCAAATCAGATCACAACAGTGCATGCCCTTATAGCTTGATGGTAGGAAGAGACGCTACGGTGATACCTACCTACATATTCCCTATACTAGAGACCACTAGGCTACAATTTAGATCTCTATATTTCAGTTCCATGCCCTATCAAGTTGTCTGAAGGCAATCAGCACGTCGGACGCGGCGTTGTTGATCGAGCAGTGTCGGCACTCGTGCGGCGGGCACGGGTACATGATGTCCTCCAACCTGCCCCTCATCTACTCTTTCGTCACGGCCACCAGGACTTACGAGGGAGACTATACCGTATTGTTACTGCAGACTGCGAGGTAAGTTTAGTTTTATTGGAGATTTTTTACTGTCGGTAGGTTTCTCGTATGTGAGAGACTGTCGGATTACAAAACCGAAATAAATATTTAATTTAATTACTAATGTTCCGTTTTTAAGGACTTTGTAGGCAGCGTAATATTGTCATTGGGACTTAATATCTTAAGTTTCAAAGTAATGAACGAAGTAGTATATAAAAAAACTTAATGAATGGGATAATGGGTGGTAAAATGGACAGCGTAAGAGAATTCATGATGTATTATTAAAGTCAGGAATAACGTAAAAATAATAGTACATTTATGTTAATGTATGTATTTGGTTGTTGGATCATTCTCTGAACCTATGTTACAACTTATTTTGTGGTAAAATCGCGGTTAAAACAATACATTTGTTTTTCTATTACAGGTTTTTAATAAAAGCCTGGGAGCAAGCGGAGGCCGGCAAGCCGCTGACTCCTACTGTCTCATATTTGACAAAATATTTCAAAGATGGTAGAGTACCTTGGGACAGCACTTCAGAAGGAATTGTTAATGCTGCGTACGGAGTCGCTGCCGGGTAAATATTAAAGTTCTTTTTCAACAAATAATGTAAAAGACTAAATGTATTTATATTTATTTGGCATAGAAACAATGTTCAAATTACATGATTCTCTAATTTACAAATTTAATATTATTTATGTGCATTTAAACGAATATGAAAATTTCTGAGTCGACACGTCTTTTCGATGCAGTAGGTACAAAACAAATTTTGTATTGACGTAATTGAATACATTAATTATGCGATCGAATTGATAATAATTGGAATTCCGTGGTTGTTATATCATATATGTACGTAATTCAATATAGAGCTAACTTTCCTTATTGTATAATTGTGAAATTGATTGCTTGATTGAATTCAATGAGCGCAACTGTTTTTTTTAACTGTTAAGTAAACTGCAACAATTTATAGTGAAAGTGATCTAGTTTTGAATCGGATTGGATATTTCGCCAGCTCTCTCAGAGCTCCGACAGCCGTGATCGTCTAGTGGTTAGGACCCTACGTTGTGGCCGTAGTAACCCAGGTTCGAATCCTGGTCACGGCAGTGTACGCACTGTCACGGCGGAGACAATTTTTTATTTTCTTTTTTGTTTCTTTTATATATATTTTTTTATATTAATTGTATTTTTCCTTATATATGCAAGGGTTAGGCGATATACAAAAAATATTCTCTAACAATTCACGAAAAATATTCACTACATATATGTAAATTAAATATATGGAAATCTATTATAATTTTTTTGAACATTGCACTATTAAAAGTTGTTTTTCGTGTGAAGTTAGAATTATTTTATAAACTCATACACACCTACACATTTTTTTGGCGTATCGGATCCCGCAGTCATCACCGGGGGAAACCTGTGAAAGAGATACTTAGCAAATGCAGGGCCTAGGAGGATAGTTTGGAGGGGGTAGTAGGGAAAGAAATTTTGGGGAAGGATAAGGAACCGTTTTTGGATGGAATGAGGGGATAAGGCTGTTCAAGCAAATAACAATCATTTACACAAGTTCATTTTTATTTGTTTTATTTGTTGCGTGTAACGAGTTTGATTGGGTCGATGCAATGATAAAATAATTCCTGGTCTTCGTTTTTAGGAAGATATCAGCTTGCGTTAAAAGCATAAGGAATCGAGTGAAAACTGGCCTGAGCTATGAAGATGCCTGGGATTTAACTACGGTACAACTTGTCGCTGCGGCCGAGGTAATTACGTGAAACAGATGTTAATTACAAAACAAACTTCATTGCAAAGTAAATAGGATGACACAAAAGAGAGCATCGGCAAGATAAAATAAAAGAATGATGATTTTGTATCTACCTATAAAAAAAAAGATCTATTAGAAAAAATAATACATTGGCTAAAACAAAAAAAAATTAAAGGAAGCAATGAAACGTGGCAACTTGAGAAAATTTAAAAATCAATAATAGCGTAATGGCAGACTAAAATTCATTATAATATGTAAATATTAATACAAGATGATACTCATTCCCAGGCTCACTGCCGAGCTGTGATCTGCGACGTGTACCGAAGCGAGGCGGTGAGGCTGACGGAGCTGTCCAGCCCTAACGTCAGGGCGGTGATGCGGCAGCTGACCACCTTGTATTTACACTACTGGGCCCTCGAGAGGATCGGGGATTTGTTAAGGGTGAGGAAATACTTAAAAAAAATATATATTTATTTATACCAACTGAAGAATTTTTGCCGATTTTAATTGGTCAAGTAGTTTGAACTTCTTTTTTAATTCAGTCACATTTTTGGCAATTTAAAATTAAGGGTTACGATAATACTCAACACACACAGTCAATAAAAACCAATGAATTCAAGTCTAAAATTTTAAACGAAATGCTTTTTGTTTTAAACTATAGAGTACTAACACACACGAGTACTTTCGCACATTCGACATTGGAAGAATTGTCATTATGGGCACTTCTTGGCATTCATGTAAAAAAAACGAAGGGTTACAATTAATAATAAAAAAAATATTAGAAAAAAATTGCCACTGTGAAATTAAAAAAAAATACATTAGAAAGAAATACTAAATAAGTACATATTGTGGTCTTTATATGGTGGTCTTTAATAATATTTATTTCTATTCGGCTCAAGAAAAGGTCTGTAATGATAGTATTCATAGTTTTAAATTATAATTAAACTGGCTTAGAATATAGGAGTTTAAAATAAAAAGAGAAACATGTAGAAATGATTTTGCGGGTTACTAACAAAGTAGCGGGCTGATTTCAAAAGATAAATTCAAAAGTTTTAATTAATCTTACTGTTTCTTAATAGTACTCGGCTGTATCTGAAGAAGACGTCGTCGCTCTGCAGCAGAAGTATGAGGAGCTGTTGGCCCTGATCAGGCCGGATGCTGTTGGACTTGTCGACGCATTCGACATCCGCGACGAGGTGAGACATATATAGTATTAAGCGGATAAAACTATGCTTTATTAACATGGCCTTCATAGGATGAAGCATTCTGAAGAATAGAAGACTTTTTGACGAGAACCACTACACCATATAACCAACAGTTGCTTTGGAAACTTAAGAGGCCTCATTCTCTATAGTGTTAACTCGTAGCACGGTTTTGTTACGTTAATTTCGTAGAAGTAGCGTGCAATGGTATTCTGTATGCCATTTTCTATTGTGTTAAATGCGACGCGGTGCGTTAATGCTCTTAACGTACTGTTAAAATAACCTGTGACATTAAGAATAAGTTAAAGTTAGTTTCATAGCAGAAATGGAAGTAGAGTCCCGAAGATATGTGATATTACCTCGACATCAAAACAAAATAATATTCCTTTTGGAACTTTTAAGTATGCGCCTACGCTGATCTGGGATATGGAGAAGATAATGTAAGCTATTGTTATTACCAGATCCTGAACTCGACCCTCGGCGCGTACGACGGTCGCGTGTACGAGCGTCTGATGGAGGAGGCATTGAAGAGTCCTCTCAACGCGGAACCCGTCAACCGCAGCTTCCACATGTACCTTAAGCCGCTGATGCAAGGGAAACTGTGATATTCTGACATATGTTAATAAGTTATTTTGTTACGTATTTAAATAAATGGCTTGGAGGTGGCTTGCATCATTTTGTTTATTTTTAAATCTCCGGTTTTATTCCATCAGTAAGATTATTAAGACAGTGAAGCAATCTCTGTAAAAACGTTGCAGTCGTAGACATGATTTAGAAGTTGTATACGTGCCAAGAGTCTATAATATTTTTTCTTCTACAATTTTCCAATCAAAGACTATCTTAATATTGCATCAACATTGTCTTTTCCATGCGGACATTGCAAGGAAAGGAGAGAATAGACTCTTATGTAGTTTTATTGGCTTCTTGCCAAACCTGGGCGTCATGATTCACCTCACATCTTTCGTTAATGCTCTTTGAACCGAGGATGAATGCTTGGTCCAAAGAGCATTACAAAGATCATATTTTGAACATTTATAACACATTTATCTTATCGCCCACCACGATGTAATAATATCGATAAAAGTTGTAAAAAAATAAAAAATATACGATAAACATTATTAAATCTGTTATCAATATATATATTAAAAATTAGTTCTTTGTTATTACTATACTCATTGCAACAACTATAGCTATTGCCATGATTCGAAAATGCAATTATTACGTTTGTCCAGTCCCTACTTTAAGTGCAGTAACAAGTTATTTACGAAAGGTTGGTTACCGGTCAGACTTGCTTGTTTACTATTGAATATTTTAAAACATTGCGAGACTACGAGTGCGATAACTACTTTGCTGCGGCATAGTTTGCTGCTGAGTACAAAATAGTTGACATAAGTGATAATTGATAAAATCCATTAGATACTTAGACTTGTTGGATGACTTCACATGTTCAAATGCAACGATAATATAGTATGTGTGCGACGCGTGCCGCAGTGATAGGTATGCGAGTATTGAACATTCCAACACTGTTTTATTATCAGGTAATTTATGTTTATTATTTGTTTTCTTGATAATTAACACTACATTAATTAACAGGGGTAATATGACCTAGAGCTGTAAATTACAAAGTTTTAAGTACAATGTAGTAAACGAGGTAAAATAACTAACTAAAACACAAGAATGCACACTTCTGTTTTGTGATAAAATTAGCTCATGAGAGACTATTTACTTTAATAAAAAAATATAGAGACGAAGCCGCAGGCGAATGTCTACTTTAAATAAATAAACATCGCTATGGCGAACTTCGTTCAGATAACACTGTTTATTGTAGATATTAGATATACAACAGAGCGTAAAACAAGAGCGGACTATTATTACTAAAGAAAGTGCATTCCTCTTAATACTGTGTAGATACCCCGCGGATATTCATCGTAAATGCAGTTATTCTAGCGTTGTGTGAGTGACCGATCTACACTGTTCGTATGAGTGCAATTATATCATAAACAATCAGCGAGGTTATGAATTAAATGTTGCACTGAACTAAAGATTTTTACTAAGTTGTATGTTTTGATCGTGTTTCGAAGTCAATTTGTGTATACAGCGTAGTTTCGTAACATTACAATGAAAGTGAACGAAGATATTCAGAGGGAGCGAAATAAATGTGACTTTAATGTGGAGGAATTGACGAATTATCTCGATGGAGGGGTAGAGGTCACGCGAAAGAGGAGAGAATTGGGTGAGTTACATAATATGCTTTTTGGTATTATAATTCTGTATGTTTATATTCGGCCAAGACTCCGTAAACGTAGTGTAGCACCCCTCCAGCTAGATGGAGTGACGATCTGCGAAAGGTCGCTGGCAAGAACTGGACGCGACAGTTCGAAGACAAGGTAAAATGGCGCATATTGTAAGAGCCTTAAGTCCAGCACTGGACAGAAATACAGGCTGATGATGATGATGATGTTTATATTATAAACAGATATTACTGACGAAGTTGTTACTAAGTATCTCTTCATTTTATCCTTATTGTGTTGTGTGTAGACAATAAGGATAAAGTGTTGGTAAACTATTTTTTACGACTTTATAAATTACTACAGTTAGGTTTTTTACTAACTTTGTTTATGCATTTGTTTTGCAATAAACTTTGGGTCTACAATGCTACGTAGAGTTAAGGATGCGTTTAGGTTAGGGTTGCCAGATGGCCGGGATTTCCGGGATTGTCCCGGAATTTTGCATGTTGTCCCGTGTCCAGTAATTTTATTTTGCTGTCCAGTTTTTTCATCAACCAATAGTTCTAGGTAATTCCTACTTAGTTTAGTCTCGGACCAAAGACCAAAACTCTGATTCCGTTCGTGGCCCCAAAAATGTCCAGGAAATGATCAGCCTGGATCTGGCAACCCTAGTTTAGGTGCCTTGATAGCAGGGGCCTTTTGATTAACACTACAGACATGTTTTGGGCCTCTGTAAGATCCACTGGGCAAAATATCCACACAAATTTTTATTTTTCAGAAATTAAAGTTCTTAGCGTAAAAGGTCTGCTAGACGAAGTTCCAGAGGAATATTTAAGTCACAAAGAAAAATATGAGAATGCGATACGTAAGGCCGTCTTGTTTTTCAAAACGATACAAAAGTTATTGGATCCAAATCATTCGGAAATGGAAAGGGCGAGGTAAGTAATATTTATGGAATACGTATATTATAGTTTAAAAATCGTCTTCAGGAAAAAATTTAAGAGGATGATTGCCACACTGACCGTAACATTTTCGACCTGGATGTGGACTTAATGGGCCACACACATTACCAACAGTATACCTTTAAAAATTCCTTAGACACAATGGTCCCATCTAAAAGTCTAAATTTGTCAGAACCTTGTAGTAGTAGTATAAACTATCACTCCATTCGCGTCATTATAAGTTATAAAAGTATTAGTTTATGATATTCTCTTTTTTATTCTAGGGCATACTTCGGAAGTACCATAGCTTCAGCCGTTTTTAAAGATAATTCGCCATTCTCCCTGCATTTTTCCATGTTCATACCAACATTGGTCGGACAGGCGAGTCAAGAGCAAAAAAAATACTGGTTAAAGAGAGCTATAAATATGGAAATTATTGGAACATACGCGCAGGTATCTTTTTTATTTATGTTTCTTTTATTTTTAATTTAGTATAGAGCTACGGCAATTTGTTGTTATCTTTGTAGTAAACTGTGGATAAGTTTGTGAGCTGTACACTTATGTACATATTGAATGTTGATACAGTAACAACCGTATGTAAATTTTGTTGTACAACTGTTTATTATCCCAAATGAAATAAATAAATACGGCTAGAAAAGTGCTACTATTTGGCAAAGTGTGATTCCCCTATTCTTGGTCTACTTTGCCATTGCACTAGTATGTGAAGTTGAGTTCTTGAAATGACACTAAATAAAGATAATATAAATTGTAGTAATAATTTCAGACGGAGCTCGGTCATGGAACATTCATCCGAGGTTTGGAGACAACCGCCACATACGACCCAAAGACTGAGGAATTCATCCTACACAGCCCTACCCTCACTTCGTACAAATGGTGGCCCGGCAATTGTTAGTATGAATATTGTACGCGTAATTCCGCTTTTGTATTATTTTAACCGATTTTTGTGGGACCGATTTATCGGTAGTTTGATTTGACATATTTTTTTCAGTGGCACATACAGCCAACTACTGCGTCGTGATGGCTCATTTATATATAAATAAAAAGAGTTGTGGAATCCAGCCGTTTATCGTACAACTCCGGGATGAGAATACACATATGCCTCTACCGGGAATCAAACTTGGTGAAATCGGCGCGAAACTTGGCTTCAATACTGTCAATAATGGTTTCCTTGGATTTGACCATCATCGAATTCCTAGGGATAGGATGTTGATGAAGAACGCGCAGGTTTTGAAGGTAGGCGGAGATTTATGATTGGATATAAGGGTTGAAGTGACGTCGTTAAGGTTACCACTGTTAAGGTGTATATGTACAGAGTATAAATGCAAGTATTGGCAAATAAAATTAGTTAGAAGAATTTTTTCTTGCCAAGTAGTTTTTGGAACTACCACGAGTTGGAAAAAAATAATTTATTTTAATTAATAACAGATGTTCAGGTTTTTTTCACGGTATACTATCGCTATATCGTTGGCTGACTATTAAAAAATATTTGGGTTATATTTGATGTGCAAATTGAATTATATACTTATCACATGATTCTAAGTCTTGTTTAGTTGAAATTTCCAATAATTCCGAAACGTAAATGAAAGGAGAGCCATGAATGCGATATACACAAACAATTAAAAGCTATTTATTAATAACTGTATTGATTATAAAATCCGTGGTATTTCAGGACGGTACCTTCAAGAGATCCTCCAACAGCAAGTTGACGTACAGCACCATGGTGTACGTGCGAGTGATGATAGTGAAGAGCATGGCCACTCAGCTCGCGAAGGCGGCGACGGTGGCCATCAGGTACTCCGCAGTGAGGAGGCAGTCGGAAATCACTCCTGGGTGAGATTATTGTACTTACAATAATTTAAAAGAACAGTTATTTGTTTGTTTGAGAAACGAGAGAGATAGTCAACGAGAGTGCCATATACGTGACTCTAAAAATATGTTTATGTAGTCTCGTGGAGATGCTGTTCACTTATTGCTTCAGGCTTAGGTTTACATTCGTCTGATAGTACATTTTATCTCATGTCAGTTATCATTTACGATATATTTATATTTTTCTTATAGAAAAAATACTATAAATAGGGGACCGGACTCATTTTTGTTCTTTATTATTATCAAATATTTACGTTATATAAATTATAACACGGAAAGAATTATTTAAATCTGGCAAAAAATCAACAAGTTATACTTAAGTCTTTTAATTTCGGTAGAAGGGGTAAGTAACAAGCTACAGAAAAGAGGCGCAATACCCACGTGTGACGTCATCGGGCATTACGACGCGTGTGAAAGAAAGAGATGAAGCGATATCGCCCCTACGCGCCCACTTCGGCACATAGTAATATTTGAAATATGAATTACTGGCTCATTTTTTAAACAATTGTAATGCAGTTTTCGCAGAAGGGTTTCTTTTTGTATTATTAACCATTACATATAGAATAATGTACAAAATCAGACACAGGACGGTCCCCTATTCATAAACTATGGAATTTAATATTATAAAACTTCTTTTGATTTACTTTGCTATAACTAGAACAGTAGGAGTGTAAAACATAACATCTTTCGGCATAGAAGACGGCCTAGAATGCAGATTAATTTACAGATTTAAACATCTGTTCTGCCTCCAAACACCACGAATAAATGTACTGAGGTTTGAGCCTTTGTTATGGGCCATACGATTGCTCAATATAATATCACAGAGCTTGGATATATGTACTCGTATATGCAACCTACGGGAATTCACAGAAATGGTTCATAGATGTGTTGAAACCAAATGTTGATTAAGTCTGTATAACATCGCATTAGTATTAACTGTTACAGTGTTATATGTATAAATAAATAAATAAAAAAAAATATGGCCCCATTTAAAAGTTTTCTTTAAATTATTCAGTGCTCCAGAGCCTCAGATCCTAGACTACGTGACGCAACAGCACAAGCTGTTCATAGCTGTGGCACAGAGCCACGCCATCAGCACCACTGCCAACTGGTTGTGGAACCTCTACGAGAAAGTTACTAAGGATATAGAGGCTGGTAGAGCTGATAATTTGCCTGAGGTTAGTAATATAGTTTCGCCTTGATCTAGTAAGATAGATGGAAAAGTTAGTTGGTAGTAATTATAGTCAGTTACGTAACTCATTTTCTATAAATATTTTATAATGTTGTAGTTGAGTCGAGAATCACTAGTAATTTATTGTGTGACATGTCTAGTCATTACGGCAGGCAAATTCTAAGATTTTCTTATCACTTTCAATTGGATTAATTAGTAAAATTTAATGTTATTGGTATGCAGGTTAACACGCAAAAGGGTCTTTTAGAATAGAAGGTTAATGAAAAAAGCATTTAAACCTAATCTGTTCAATGTTGTTATACGACTAAAACGCCTATATATTCACTTGAGCAAATACCCACAGCTGCACGCCCTCGCGTGCTGTCTCAAGGCGGTGAGCACATCAGACGCCGCGTCCATGGTGGAGAGATGTCGCCTCGCTTGCGGCGGACATGGGTACATGCTGTCATCCAATCTGCACCAGATGTATGGGCTGGCGACAGCCGCCTGCACGTACGAAGGGGAGAATACGGTTCTCATGCTGCAGACTGCGAGGTATTTGTTTGAATGATTTTAATTGTTGTTTAAAACTGACTAGAGGAATTTGCCTAGTATTGATAATTAATGATTCAGGTAATACATTAACATTACAATAAGAAATGGATTACCCAGAGTTAAGTGCAGTGTACTAAAAATACAAGTTTTGAGTAAATTAAGTTGTATCTCTTAAATTCATGTTTTATATCAAAAAAATGGCACATTGGTTTAAGATCACAATTGCTATTGATTGCGATCAGACGCTACTTATAAAACAAGTAATTAGTGCTCAAGTGCTTATTAGATTGCTCAGTTGTATCATAAAGTCACATATTAGATTATGAAAGGTGTTATAAAAACTCATGATTCTTTATTAAGTAAAACGAATGCCTATGTTGCAACAATATAAATAAGTCAATGAACTAAGTAGTCAATAAAACCATCACTAGATGGCGTTCTTTTGAGGCCATACCAGGGCCCTTATTCTGTATGATAGTGTAAACGCGTAACGCGGCCGTGTCATGTTATCTTCGGGAAATGTGCGTGGAATGGTATTCTGTAAGCCAAATTTCTATAGTCCTAAACATGATGCGTTGTGTTACGTGCTTGTTACACACTGTTAAAATAACGTGCGGGATAGAGAATAAGGCCCCTGAATTATAATTAAGGAGGGGTAATACATAATTATCGAAACAATGATGAATAAATTGGGCTTTCATTATTCGAAGTACAAACGTAAAAATATTTAATATGTTTAATAAAACATTAAAAATACCAATGATATTATATTTTTACAGGTATTTGGTGAAGGAGTGGGAACAGATAACCAAAGGACAGCCACTAAGCTTAACCATGTCTTACTTAAAAGACAAAAGTTTGTTGAAATGGGACAACTCTGTCGACGGGATCATCAAAGGCTTCCAAAAAGTTGCAGCGGGGTAAGATAACATTATTTCTTAGAAAAACAGCCGTTTAGCATAGTCTTAAATCATTTCTATCTCGTCTTTAGGTTTCCGTATGTGTTTAAGTATATTTAAATTTCTGATATATTTTTTCAAAATAGGTTATTTCGTACCCATTAGCGTGAAACTCAATGCTAGCAGCTTTCAGCTATTATCCTTTATATAAGTAATCTATGATTTTTCTGGTATCATTGAAAATATATAGCGGTCTACACTATAAAAAGCATATAAAAATATATAATCACAGTAACAATTAAAGAAACAGTATCTATTTAAACTAATTATTAAATAATTTTTATTTTT
Source organism: Manduca sexta (assembly GCF_014839805.1). NCBI lineage: Eukaryota > Metazoa > Arthropoda > Insecta > Lepidoptera > Sphingidae > Manduca > Manduca sexta. The sequence continues at coordinate 1,014,411 of NC_051139.1, forward strand.
TAATTATTATCCTCGTCATATACACACTGCTAAGTCACATAGCTAAGTTTACGTATTAGTGCTTAGCAGAAATTGTTTTTACCACGGTATAACCACCGATGGACGGACGATTTTGTGTACGGCGTGAAAAACATATCATTTTTAATAAATGTAAGTTCTACAGTATGCACACAAGCATAATTTATAGCGTTTATTTTTGGTAAAAATTTATTACTTTGTTATTGTTCATTCGCTGGGAAATAAAGCATATTTCGCCATCTTACTATTTTATTAATAATAAAATTATATTTTAATTAGTTAAAATGTTTGAATGATTAGAAAGGATTTGCATGAAATTTGTGAACATGGGTAAACTAAGTACTAGTTTAACACATATGCCACTTTTTTCCTGGTAATTTGCTTTCATGGTAAATAATAGAATTTTATAATCTGATTTCCTAAAAAAAATGCGCTGGAGTCGTACAAGTACCGCCATGAATCGCTACAGGGATTTAGGGATTCCTGTAGAGAAAAAGACTTTTCATAATAAAACCGAGAGGATGTAGAGTCATGACGAGTGAATAGTGAAAGGTTTGGTCCTTCTGGTGGGTTTCAGCGAAAGTAATGGGTATATGTACACTACCGTATTTTTTATATAAAGAAGTATGAGGATACAATCAAGTCGCTCATAGTAAGAGTGACGATAACCAATGAACAATAGCAACACCACTTGAACATTTAAATACAAAGTTGAAAGCACTCTGAGGTGCAGCACTGCGCTCGTCATAGTAAAAGAATTCACATTTTGACACATAATAATATCGCATATTTATAATCATGTCAATCAAAAACTGACGTCTTTTTAAAGTAATAATCGTCTATGATTTAATGTAGCATAAAGTTTTTATGATCTGCATCATACTGACTAGATAAGTGGTTTTAATTTATAAACCACTAACTTTTACTCGTGACTTAGTCATGTTTTCTTAATATTAAAGTAAAACGTAAATTTTCTAAGAAAAAGTCACTCATCGCTGTATAGATAGTGTTTACAAAAACTAATGACATTAAACTATATAGCCAGTTATAGACTGGACATCAGGGCCATATCTTTGTTCCAAAAGTTATTACCAATTGGTAATAATTCGCTGTCTTATTTGAATTGTCCGTATGACATGTCACAGCGTCCTCAGATATTAATACAAAAATAATATATTTACAAAAAATATGTTAATATTCGCATTAAAAACGTGCAAATCATGATATGGACAAAATATGAAGTATTTTACATTGATGTTTTGCTATTTCACGGTAGATTAAATAACCATCGCAAAATTTTGTATGACAATCTTTCCAATGTCGCTCTATATAATCTCAGAACTCTTTGACAAATACAAACAACTATCAAAAATGATAATTGTTTCGATTAAACCCCAGTTTGGACTACGCTTGTATCTTAGACAAATATCTAGCTACTAACGTAGGTTCTAAACGTGTATGTACTAATCTAATTGACAAAATTTTCGGCGCTCAAGAAAATAAAAAAACGAAATGTATTTGTATTACACTGTACCTTCTTTATACCTTTAAACCAATCATGAAAATTTCTTTTCTAATCTTCTCTGGTGGAAACAGAGAAAAAGTAAAAATTTATTGAATCCAAATATTGTTTAACATTTTATGGATTTGAAAAAAAATATTTAATTCCATTAACTTAGTTGACAAGTGATTAATTTAGTAAATGTTTGACGCGACTATAAATTTCCGCCATTTTGTTTCGTGTGTCTTTAACATTGGGATTTTTATGCTACCTCCGTTATATGGTACAACTTTTAACGAGTCAAATTAAGTAAATCTGTTGGCGTGCGTAAAAAGGACGAAACAATACACCTTCGTATTTATTCTATAGCAATTGCATTTTTTTTTGGCAGTAAGCTAGCGTCAACCGTTGCCAATTTGAAGAAATACATGAAGTCAGGGTTGTCGCCCGAGGATGCTTGGAACAAAACGTCAGTGCAACTCGTCGCTGTTTCAGAGGTTAGCGTTTATTATAAACTCTTGAACTGAAAGTTTTTAGCGTTCTTAGTCGCAAAGAGAGCCCAGCCGGTTATAAAATAAAAGGTCGAAGTTCATCCCCATGTTGAGACTAATGTTTGTGATAAAAAAATATACATTTTAGACTTGAAAAAGCATTCAAAAGAAATTTCTTTGACTTCTTTGAACAAAGAGCTGTTGTATACGAAAGAGGAAAAATCAAATGTTTCTTAAAAGCTTTTTTATTAAAAAATATTTTCTTAAAACAAGTGTCGTTTTCCCGCCCCCAAATTTTGATTACTAAACACATAAAATAATGCAAATATAAATGACTGTTCCAATAAGTACGCAACAACTTTTAACTTAATATTTCAGGCTCACTGCAGATCAGTTATACTGTCGACTTACAAAGCGGAGATAGAGAGGACTGCGGCAACCTTATCTCCTCCGGTGAAGAACGTTTTAAACCAAATGGTTCAACTGCATGCTATATACTGGGCGTTGGAAAAACTCAGAGACCTTCTGTTGGTAAGTAATAAAGGCAAATGCCTCAGATCCAGTCATCATCATCATAATTTCGGCCGGGAATCGTCCACTGCTGGACATAGGCATTGAGCGCCACAGGGACCGGTTCTGGGCCGCTGTCATCCATCAGACTCCGGCGACCCTCACCAGGTCGGTCCATCTCGTGGGGGAGCTGCCTATGCTGCGTCTTCCGGTTCGTGGTCACCACTCCATAACTTTTCCGCCCCAATGGATGATCCAGATGTAAACAATGATAACTAGCTTAGAGAAGGCTCTGCAGAGCTAAATTACGTTGACCTATAAGGGTAGACTAGTAAAATACAATAAAGGTTTAAATATCATCTATGTTTGAAAGCATTGTTAATAATTCTCGTTTGAACTGGTCATTGATCAGTCGTTTACCTATTGGTGAGTGCTGCGTCATTCCATAAACAGCAGCAACGACACTCGTTTAGTATACTTTTTGATCAAGATGTAGAGTTCAGGCTCGTAGAACTCTTTATTATAAAGGCCATTTACACGGACGGAGTCGCGAGCAATACCTAGTGAAGCTATATAACTATTTCCATCAATAAACCTGATGCGATTATTTTAAAAATATTTAAATACAAATCGTTCAACTGATATGTTTTGGGTCGACGCTCCCATTTGGAAATCTCTGTCTAATTTCCACATTTACATGAGCGTAACATCATTACAACGCTATGTTTATAATTTTATGTTAAAATATTACAAAACGTTAACATTATAACAGCGTGAGTGTTTCTCTAGTATTTATTGCGAATGTTATTATGTTGTATGGTTTGGTTAAAATGGCAATCTGGTGTCTCATACCCGAGGTTATCCAAATCCAAGCTTTATGGCAAAAATACTGTAGTGTGTTTACCTATCTTTCTCTGTCTATTTTAGGTTATATACTCATAGCCTGTTATTGATAGGATTTTTTCTCCGCCTGGATAGCGACCACCGTACATAAGATGTTAAACCCTCCATAGTGGTCCACGGAAGAGTGTCGCGGTATCTGTCTGATTATATTTGTTCTCGAACGGGTCGGGCGAAGGGTAATCATTTTTCGTAGGTCAACAATTAATTTAGATCCCACTTCGCTTACTGCATGTGATGGCAGTCTCTTCTCTTCTCCTGCCTTTACCCTATTTCGACGAGTAATCAACGCACTTATGCACACATGGCAGGCCGCCAGTCTGATGTCAACCCTTGGGGTTAATACATAATGTTTAGGGTTGCTGTAGCCCCCACACAATATTAGTACATTAGCATGTTATGACTGTATGATTAGTGTTTGTATAAAAAATTATAAATTATCATTTTTCAAAAACAAAAAAAAACTAATAAACTGTTTGAAAATTATTTTTAGACATAATATTTGGTGTGAAAAGATTTATACGTTCGGTTTCGGTGTAATAAATTTCAAATATTATCAAATCTTTAATTCAGTTTTGATACATACATCATCTGTGTCGTGGGTGGTATGGTCTCAAGATACCATAATAAATCAAAACGGCTCATAGTTTTAGTAACAACCTATTAAAACTAGAAAACCGGTAGATCAGTAATATTTTTGGGCTTGTGTAAGCTTGGACTCATTTGGAACGCCAAAAAGACTTCGAAAAGTCGCGACTGTAGCATTTAGTAGGAAAATATTATGGTACATTTTATGAGACTTACGATCTCTTTCTCTCAAATTCCTTAACCATCTAGATAAGGACACTGAGCAGCACACCTTCTATGTCTGTAGCGTTTTCTTGCTCGGCTAATTTGAAACCAAACCGTCAAACGATAATCCAGAAGATTCTATTTTTAAAACGTAAGTAATTTTTGAAACGGTAAATGGTTCCGTTTTTCGATGGACAGATAGCAAACCACTGACCGAAGATAATAGATCATGGACAATGGCGCTGATTATCTGGACAGGTACTGTTACAAAAATTAAGGATCGCGCAAAAACTCACACTTCATGTTAGAAACTGGCAGATATAACATCCTGGACATTGACTTTATAAAGTTAATCAGAACATTAGCTCTGTGTTACTGAAGGTGCAACCATTGGTGACGCTTGAGGGGGAAACAGCCCCCACTCTCTCTATATTTAACACTAGTTTATTGAACACTAGTACATTTTGCATGTACCAGTGTTCAATAAATGGGATAACCTAATTTTCGCTTTGCCCACCTCCTAGATTAATAATTGAGTTCTACCCTTTCCCCACTATATTGAAAGCCGGCGCTGTCCATGGGTGCAGCTAAATACGGCCGTCTTTGAATCTTGAGAGATGTTAATTATTATCCCTTATTGTAATACGTAAGATTAATGCGGGTTGTGAGATAATTATAGGTTTATAAAATGTATGTAGATTCTCCGTTCTTTATATTATAATAAACCTATATAATTTTCACTGTAGTTAGCAATCTTGAAAACGAAATTATAAAAACTACTTCTTTAAATCATTATCAAAATTAAGATCAGTTTAAAGTATCGATTTAAAGTAACAAATTGTTATCAAACACATTAAACTAGTTCTCGTGTAAACTAAAATCCAGTTCCAAATGTTTTATGTGTATGTAATTTGTGTCATTTGTTTTTTATAGCACGCCATTTTTTAAATGTCTTAAAAAACTAGTTTCAAAATGACATAAGCAGTCAGCTGTACGGGTCAACAAACTGTACGGTCAAAGGTTTGCGTTGAAATTATTTATTGTACCTAATTATTGATTTATTATTCACATCCTGGGTACATGTTTACAATTTTTCTCTATTTTATGGTAATTTTTTGTTGAGTTTTTGTTCAAGTATAATTTTTTTCTTAATACTAATTAATAATGGTGAAGGAAAACATCGTGAGGAAATCTGCATACCTGAGAATTTCTCTACAGGAATTTTGTATGGCCAATTTTTCGACAGGCAATATTGTATATCTCGTCTCACTTGCTTATCGTATTATTAAATAATAAAATTATGCGAAAAAAAATATTGGAATCTAGAACATGCGATATAAAAGTCAAGTTTTAATATAGTAGCAACGATTTTAAGTGGGAACGAATACATAATTTGAACTTAATTGGTTGATAAGATAACACGGGACCGTATTTTAGTTTTGAATCCTTTTTGTGATTTTTGAATTTATTTTTATGTTTAAAACCTAATTTGGTTTACCGTTTACGAAATTTGTTAGCTTGTAAATTACTAAATGTCAATAAATGGTCGACTCAATCAAATGAGCTATAAAATGTGATTTCCATTTTGATGAAAGCTTAAAATTAATAGGATGACATATTGAGATATGTTAGTTGTATTTATTATTTTCAATATATTAATGAAACTAGATACAGCCTCCAGTCCCTCCCGGCCGTCCGAATGATGTGGTCGGTCCATCTTCACGGCCGCCTCCCCACGTTCCTGTGCCCAGTTCTTGGCGTCCATTCTAGTAACTTGCTCCCCCATCGTCCATCCGATGTACGGCTTATGTGGCTTGACCATTTTCACTTCCTTCGAGCTATGACTTCGGTTATGCTTCGTAGACTGGTTCTTCTGCGTATCTCGGTGTTGTGTACCATATCCCGAAGAGAAATACCCAACATATCTCTCTCCATAAATAAAAAAAGGTCGCAAACAGAAATTCGTTTTTGGATGACACCCACAGATTAACAATTTTGGAATAGGTCGTTATTTTATTAAGAGAGCGACTTATTGTAAAGCGTTATTTTCAAGAAGATAAGTATGTATTTTCGTTTCGTAACGCAATGCCATAACGACCCTTGGTAAACACAAAAAGGATGGAAATTCTGAATGTAAGAAGGTTTTTTTACCTTACCTATTAATGAATGACGCATGAATTGATTAAATACGTACAAATAATCTATTTGAATTCTTACGTCCTGTCCAAAAATGAAAAATACCGGGTTTTAGTTCATTTTAAAACGTCAACAATCCATTGCTATCAGTAACATATCACAAAATTTTAATTTCTTTTTTATTGGACATAAAAAAGTTATTTATGGTCTCATCATAAACCATTAGATGAAGCGATTTTAAGATATATTGATAGGCGACAATTACCTTAATATTATGCTTTATAGTTTTACGATTCGTTATAAGGATAATGTCACATAATATTTAATTCCAACGGATTTTATAGCAAGCAAGTCACGCAGGCAAAGATGGGCAAGTCATAACGACTGGCCAGAAACTGTTGTCAGAGGAAATTTCGATGCGTTGCTCACATTGAGGAGGGGGAATAACAATAGGAGAGAGATAATTGAAACTTTCTTTTTTTTATATTTTTTTAATGCTTTCAATGACGAGGCTAGCTTGCCGTTCGCCTGATGGTAAGCAATACGACCGCCCATGAACAGTAGAAACTCCATCCAACACCTTGAATTACAAAGTATTATTTGGTATTCCACTGCGCTCGTCATCCTGAGATATGAGATGTTAATTCTTATTATGTCCAGTAGTTATATTGGTTATAATGTCCTTCAAACCAGAATACAATAATGAATACATACTGCTGCTGGCTTCGAAAAAGACATTGCGGTCGTATTTACACAGACGGACTCTCACATGTGAGAGACCTATCAACCGTAGAACAATCTTGCAATATTACCCGGTACGCAGCAGTAATCACCTTATTTTGCTGAGATAGCGCAGTAGCCTTTTATACGTTCGGTGAGGAATTTCATATCTGTCCGCTCATGTAGACCTCAAACTTGGTTTGGTCATTGCAACGCTCCTTTAGGGTCTACGGTCATTATTTGGGTATCTCCAGTACCACCCTAGTCATACCTATAGCAGTACCGAACTACTGAGAGTTATAATACTTCGATTTAATAACTCATCTTAGGTTTTTAAATTAAAACTTGTATCAATGTATGTACATATACTTATATTAAGGCACTAGATAATCCAATGATTCTTATTTCCGTTTCATATAGGGTGAGTTTATCACACCACCTCCACGGTTAACTCAAGTATTTGATGAAACTTGAAAAATAGGTAAATTCAAATATAATTATACATACTTTGGAATATTACACGGTATCTTACTGATTGTATAGTTCAACGAGCTGAGAATAGGTACGAAATGTGGTGCAACATCTGGTGACTTCATCCTTCAAACTAGTTTCGGATGGGCAGGATGAGAGACCTAATAAAACAGATCTCTTTGGATTAAAACCATAAATAATTCTCTATGCGAACATTTAAAGAATTCGTGTAATATGTTTGGAATTATGTTTCCGTGGATATCTTGATTTTTTATTTTCCATTTAAATGATGATTGGTTGATTTACCTCCCATTTACTTACTAGTTTTATTTGTTTTTATTTTTTTATGGGACATGTTTGGCCGAAAGCGTATGGATTGTGCCATAGACGGTGTAGACAAATGTGCTTAGCTGGGATAGCGACCACCATACACAAGGTAAACCCGCCATAGTGGCCCACGTAAGTTTGTTCCGGTCCGGGATCAGTCTGTGTATATTCATTCTGTGTACAGGCCGGCATAATTATGTCGACTGCCGAAATGTACTTAATCATCTTTCATCAGTCGTTATTCTATTGGACTCCACTCCACTTACCATCAAGTGCCGTGGGGTTTCTTTCCGAGCAAGTACAAAACACTAAATTATGTTCAACCGCTGGCATATCTATGCATGCCTATATATAAATGAAGCTCTTAAATATTCAAGCACTACAAAAATGCATGATAATGCAATCTATTATTATAACATTAAGTCAAGGTGGTGGTATGTACTCAGACGAATATTTATATAGATTTTTTTTCCAACTGACGAAACAATCAAGTCGCCTGACGGATGTCTATCGCTACGATAGCGCCGGGCGGGTCAGCGGACGACCCGCGGTTTATACTATCCAAACAGTTATTGTATTTTATAACCATAATAATATGTGTTAATTTTCACAAGAAACGAACCTATAGAATTATTTATTAGCGTTAAGATATTCATTATTATCTGTAATTTCGTAGAAAAACTTTGTTACCTGTTGTTAATTCTAAATGACGCGAAGAAAGGCCTTTGTGTATCAATACATTGCCCATATTCGAAACGTTTTCAAGACTTACAAGTAGTTGTTAATTACCTAAAATTAAAGAGTTGTTGAATAAATATATTAACGGACATATCTAAGGTTATAAGTTAAATTTGTGACGTTTTTATCTGTTCTAAAGACACTCCAACCATCACTTAAAAATATCATACGCTTTAGGGCTTGAAGATAGTAATTGAAAAACCTTTTCTTTTGTCTTAGTTATAAGTTCTTGCTAGCGGCATTATATCTGCAATATACATGTTATAATTCTATTCTCACAGTTGTAGAACATAAATTAATTAATTAAAATTTTCCTTTGCGGTTTTTTATGGTCAATTAAAGTGGACGAGCAGGGTGCTGCTTTAGCTAATTGTTAGTGGTGACCACCGATCTTGAACATGGACTACAGCTCCCAAACTGCTAACCACTATGATAAATATATGCAAAAGCGTTGAGGTCAATATTTTACCAACTTTTATTTATTTTTATTTGACAAATTTTATAAATATCTTAAAAATATTAAAGCGTTGAAAAATATGAATAAAAAATAAATCACACTCCGATGACGAGGCTCAAGAGCTAAGCCACCGGTGGTTAGGGATTTAAAACAAGGAATACCTTCAAAATGCGTGACGTGTCCAACAATACTGCCTTCTGCACCTGGCTTTTGACTTTATTGTTATTATTTATAAAAATCATTTTGAATGATTTACATTTCCTTTAATTCGCCATAAAAAGGTTTGTTTTTCGTTTCCTATAAAACAAGTTTATGGGTTTAAATTCATGATCCAATTAGCAAAAAATGCTAATATATTCATATGTATACATAAATATATCTTACGAAATCAATTAAATTTCTCGCTGTTAAACATAAATATCTATAATTTATTATTTAATTTCTGTATTCGTTGTATAAATTAGTGCCTGTATAATTAATAATTTAACAATTCAACAATGAAAATTTAACTGCTTTATTAATAACAAAAAAGAGCAATAATTTTTTTAAACTATGATGTGCCGTAAATATGTAAAATGGGTAAATTAATGGCTATTAGGAATATATAAATAAGAAGGAAATTTACTGCGACGACTCTAAATGGACTGAGACCTTTTTTATATTGCCTTGAATGACGAGACGAGCTTACCGTTCGCCTGATGGTAAGCAATACGACCGCCAAAAAACAATAGAAACATCATTCAACACCTTAAATTACAAAGTATTGTTCGGTATTCCGCTGCGCTCGCCATCCTGAGACATGAGATGTTAAGTCTTATTATGTCCAGTAGTTACACTGGCTACAATGTTACCTATTGTGAATGATGTCATTATGTCAGAAAATAATATATGTTACGTTATAAAACGAATAAATTAATCAAACGAGAATATTTCGACCACGTTCAAAGCTTTAAGTTAAGTTCAATGTCACTTGATTACATAGTTATTTAAATTTCGATAAACAAAATGAAATTGGTCGAAATTTCGATGAAAGACGATATCGGTTATAAATATTAAAACTAATAGGACATCAAAATCCCCTGCTGGGAATCATCCAAAAACAGTAGCAAGCCAGAACTATGAATTATAAAATATTGTTATATTTAATACGATGACTTCATTGTTGTACAGACAGTATTTGATGACACAGGTTCTGGGTTCGATCCTCAGGACGCGTGATTTTTTTTTGTCTATACGGACGCGGCAGTGTACCTAATGCACGTGATGGTGAGCGAAGCGGGGTGTAAACAGAATATTGACCGATAATGGGTGATTATCCCACGCCAGTAGACACAATTATGCCGGCCTATTATATTTTGCAAGTTATTATCTTTGTAATGCTTGTTCACGCAATACTTTCTATTTAACACCCGGTATAGAATTGTATCGTCAATATGGCAATAGGTTTATATTCTATCACAGCAGAGACTACACGCGCGGTAAGGAGTATCAGTTACCTCTCTGTCTAGCTCTTTAAGGATAAAGGCGTGATTATACTCATTAAAGTCAATTGCATTGATTTATTAGTCCCTTGAAATTGAATACAATATCGGCACGACATTTGAAGCCAGAAAGGTGGTGAATAAATGAACTCTATCGTACAAGAGACCTATGTAAAATATATCCTATAACCATATGTGTTTAATCTGATCATACGTTTTTTGCTTCCAGTCGACTGTTAGCTCGTGATCCAACAGTTTTTGTGGCGGAAATAAATTAATATACCAAAATAACTTTTTGCAACAAATGACCTTAAGGTCTCTTACGGTAAACTAAACCGATAGGGGTCAACAGTCTATGAAAAAAATGACCAGTTCAATACAACTGTCAGTAGATATTGATCTACAATGTGGACCAGTCAGTTCGTTTGGGAAACGGGGCTCATATTTCTAGAGCACTATGTAAAAAAGAAAGTATTTGTGCCGACCGCTTACAGTTAATTGGTTTGTAATTAGGAAAGTGGCTTTAGTATTTGCCATGATAGCTTTGATCGAATTTTTATAGCATCTCAATGATCGCCAGGATTATGCAGGCTTGTCTTACTAGATGTAAATATATAGGGGCTTTATTTTCTATGACAATGTAAGCTCGTAACTCTGTCGTGTTTTCTTATCATGAAATGAGCGTGGAATGATATTCTGTATACCAATTTCTATTGTTTTAAACGCGACTTGCTTGTTACGTTCTGTCAAATACTTTATGGCATAGAACGGACCAAGGAACGCGAGTCGGAATGCATCATGGGTGTTTTCCAGTCGAGACAAAACATATTTGCTGTTGAGCGAATAAACAAAGAAACCAGTGTTACCCTTTTATTCCCGAAGTGGTAGGCAGAGATGCACGAAGTGCACCCGCTTGTTACCTCCCATGATGCTGACGTCATTCCACCAAATAGGGCATAAATTACAAATTCCGGACTAATACTCAGAAAAATCCAATATCACTTTGGTCGACCGGCATTTGAACATGGGTCCTAAGAATATTGCGTATGCAATACAACTATGCCAGCCAGGTATTTGTTGTAGAGATATAATGAATACAAGAATTGGATTTGATTCCATTAGCTTAGGGATATGACGGCAAGGTGGCTACACAGATGTCATGCAGTATGATCTTCGTCATTTCAGATTAAAACATTTTTTCTTTTTTTCACGGGGATAAGACGCATTATTGCTAACACCACTTGGAGGGTGAGTGGAACTTCAGATTCAACCTTAAAAAATGGTAGTGCTTTACACAAGTGCAGGAATCAGACAGCGTTTTATAATATTACTAAAGAAATAGTAGCACTTGTGCCATGGCATGGCGTGTCTGAAACCAAATTTATCCTACCATTGCCAACAGCTATCTTAAAAATGATATATGAATTCGTTTAAAAAGAAAAAAATTAAATGATAATTAAATTAATATTTTTGATTTAATAGAATAATATTATTATTCGTAAGCCGTGATGAGTAGATACTGTATCCGCTAAATATAAAGCAATATTTTTTAAACTGAAACACAACTATTTATAATTAATTCTGTGTGATGGGGAAATAGACACCTCAATAGAGTATAATCAGACGGTCAATAACGCACGATGGACCTGACATTCTAGTAAAATGTGTATTTGGTTTGTTCCAGTACACACCAATAAGTGAAGATGATGTTCGACAACTGCAGCGCATTTACGAAGATCTTCTGCAGAAGATACGGCCGAATGCGATTGGTTTGGTCGACGCATTCGATTTTAGAGATGAGGTGTGTATAAGTCCTTATAAAATATATTCTTTTATCGTTGTTGGTAATATAGATAAAATAATTGTTACTTTTTTATTGTATAGTGGTCACTGATTAATCTTATTTGAATTAAGATTTACTATTTATTCCTGTATATGTACTTATTATATTGAAATTTTATTGCTATTTTATTGCGGCTACAGCTACGTGTGTTATTGGTTATTTTTCAGATCCTGAACTCGACCCTCGGCGCGTACGACGGTCGCGTGTACGAGCGTCTGATGGAGGAGGCACTGAAGAGTCCTCTCAACAAAGAGCCCGTCAACCGCAGCTTCCACATGTACCTCAAGCCCTTCATGCAGGGAAACTGTGATTGTGGTTTGTGTAAAAAGTGTGTTGAAATTGTATTACTATAATGTCTATTGAGTATTAAAGTAAGGGAATAAAATAAAGAGTTTTTGAGATATGAAAAGCTTTTATTGTTTCGGAATATTTTCATGGCAGCGATTTTACATATTTAGAGAAATAAATGCACACTGGAACATAATAAATAAATAAATAGAGCGTATTAACGCCCAGCAAATACATCAAGACAAGTTTTCGGTGTACCAAAAGTCGTCGTAATGTTCTTGCTTATGTGCCATGCAGACCGTGGCGCCGCTTAGGAGCTGGTGGCCTTAGCCTGGGCGTTGCCGTAGCCATAGCTGTTGGCGGACGAGTCAGCCACTTTGTACGCGGTGCTCACGCCGTGGGATTTGGCAGAGGAGTTGGCGGAGCCGTGGCCAGAAGTCTGGGCGTCGGAGGAGATCCTACCGCCGTACAGCGAGCCTTGGGTGTTGGCGGAGGACTTGGCGTTACCGTAGCCCTGGGTGTTGGCGGCGGAGTTGGCGACGGAGCCGGCGTTGTTCACGTTGGCGTTGGCGTTGGCGTTGCCGTAACCGGAGGTGTTGGCCGACGACTTGGCGGCACCGTATCCGTTATGGGGGGTACACGGCACCGGTGTGGGTGCCATCGTAGAAGCTTCCGAAGCGCCAGTGGATGCCCTTGTCATTGGAGCTCTTGGCCGAGGAGCTGGCGGATCCGTAGCCGTTCACGTTGGCGTTGGAAGAGGCAGATCCGTAGCCGGACTGTACGTAGGGGTGGATGTAGCTGGTAGGTACGGGCTGCTTCTTAGCGTCGATGACGGAGGGCTCAACTTCACTTGGGACGACTGGGGTGAGCAGGGCGGGGGCACCGTTACTCTGAGCGTTAGACACGACGGAACCGAAGCCGTTGGACTTGGCGGAGGTCACGGCGGAATTGTAACCGTTGACGGCGTTGGAGGCAGCTGAGCCGTAACCATTTCCGGAAGCCTTGGTGTTGGTGGAGGTGACATCGTAGCCAGCGACACCCTTGGTCTGAGCGGAGGATTGAGCGTCACCAGCACCGTTGGTAGAGACGCTGGAGATAGACTGGTCGTTCACACCGTCAGAAACAGCGGAGGACTTAGCGGCGACACCACCGGGAAGGATGGGGGCCTCGAAGTTCTGTTGGTAGGTAGTGAGGACTGCTCCGGGGATGGGGATGGGTTGGTACACGCCGCCGTTCTGCGCCTGAGCGATGGCTTTGGAGGGGCTGTACACGGTCTCGGGGGTGTCGTAGGTCTCGGCCTTAGCGATGGCCTGGCCAGGGTAGTAGAGGCCGTCACGAGCGTACTGCGCGCCGCTGGTGCTGCTGCCGAACGCCTGGGAGACGCCGCCGTTAGTGTTGGCTGAAGCCTGGCTGACGCCACCGTTGCTGTTGTACGCTTGACCGATGGAGTAAGCGCGACTGTCCCGGGTGGCTTCATCTAAAAATTAGACATTGGTTAGTCTCGTAAAACTGAACTAAGATTTAATTAGGTTTGTATTTTTTCAGTAATCCGATAAATGAAATATTTGATAATCCAAAAATATTTAATTTTATAATGTTTAATAATAAAGTCAATTCTCACCAGCAGGGTAGCCATGGCACAAGGTCACCAACGCAAGAGCGACTACGAATCTAGCTGCCATTGTGGTGTAGAGGACACGGCTGAGTGGATGCAGTGAGAGCATTTCTCCGCGGTTATATACCGCGCGGCCATCCTACCCCCACCACTGCCGCTCGACTGACCCATAAGCCATGATCTTCACCTACAACTTGACGGAGTTGACGGCCATAAATTAACCTGGCCATACGGTAGATTAATGTGCGCTGTGATTTGCGAAACGATGTTTTTTAAATTGAAAGTGCACTGACCCCGGCTGATTATTCGATGTTAATATTGCAATTTATTTAGAATCGTGTGGGATGAACATTTTTATTTTACACTTTTTAATATTGTATATTGATTACGTGATATATGGTATAAGTTTAATGATCCCTGCTTGTGACATTTGATTTTGAAGGCCATTCCGCTGATCTTGCTGGATATTGTAACACATGGACACTCGTGCTGTAAAAGGTGCGTCAGTCGTTGGTGCTGAGTGACACTGCAAAAGTTGAGTACATTAATTTTTTGACACTTTAGACGAAGATTTTTAGACAAACACTTGTCCTACTAGGAAATTTAAGAGACATTATAGTGCACAAGTTTGTGCGCAATACACAGGTGCATTCTCTGTTCCTTCACTCTAATGACTATTAGACCGGACTCGGTGGGATGGCAATCCGACATTTTCATTTTCATTGCTTTCCGAGGCACGGGGGTATCACATCGCCAATTCCTTAACTCCGAGCTGCAAGTAAGTAATTTTAGGATGGAAAAAACCAGTCACATTTATTTTTGGCTGGACCCCGGAATCGAACCTAGGACTTTAGTGCCACAGTCGTATCCGACCCCGTACGCAATTCAACTACACTGAGACAGGCACCTGGAAATTATAACTAATTCAAAAAGCCAGATTGAATTCAATCTTAGCAACTCCGAGGAAAGCGTTGTCAAGTGTGTCACATAAAAAATAAATTAAAATTCTTAAGTACACGAATAAAATAGATCAGCTCCATATTCAGTGACGGTGAGGTTATAATTTATATTACGGATTTTTATATAATCAGCCTTTAAAATATTCTTAACACTAAGTAAAAAATAACGCACATATTACACCAATTTGAAGTCTGATATTTCGCATCTCTATAGCATAGCTTAGACAGGGTTTTAGAAAACTGATACATTAAGCGAGTTACTGAACTGTATTTTTTTGACATTTAAACTATACTTTACCATCAGGTTATTTCTGTTTTAATTGACTCTTGTGCTAGTATAATATGGCGTCGGCATATCATACATTTCAACCATTTTGCAGAAAGGATCTGTTATAGGTATTATTAACTAATGACCGCCTGCCTGATGTAAAAAATTTAAAGGTCACCAGAAAATCTACATAAAGTTTCTCGACCTAGGTCTTCAGCCCAAATAGGTGCTACAGCACGAACTTCAACCTGATGAGGCTCTCTATAGTTAAAGGCAATGAATCCTTCATGAAACACAAATCAATCTTAACCCTGTCTCGATGACGTTAACTATCATAGATTCCCACATTTTATTGCACGCTAAACTCAAGTCCTAAGCACAACTTGACCAAATAAATTTTGTTCGCAAAAAACTCATCGGATTAATGATGGCGAATTTCCGATAGTCGTAAACATAAAGTTGTCGTGACTAAATCAGTGAGTAGAACTTCACTTTCTACTTTGATTAATTACTGTGATCTTTGAGAATGTGATAGATTAGGCAATGAACATTCAGGCAAAGACCTACTTTATTGTTTCTAGGTGGTAATTATGACAATTTGACTTTGACCAGTTAAAACAAAAACATTAAACAGTATAGTTAGTATAGACCGGACATCAGGACTAAATTTGTGCTCCAAAATTATTACTATTTGGTAATAAGTCGTTGTCTTGTATGGTGATATGTCTATTTGATTATTCCAATAATAATATCTAAAAGAGAGCGACGGCATACAATTCCCAACACATTGTAAAAGCGCTACTAGTCATAAAGAAAAAGTGATGAGGAAGGGATTATTTGGGCTACCTATATATCTCNCTTATCATGTAAAACCCGCTGATGAAGGTGATGATAATATCTTCCAAGCCGATTTCGGCGACGACGATGGAAAAAAGTGGACAGGCATGTTCACCTACGACTGGGAATCTAATTTGTTCTTTTGCTTTTTGATGGGCTCTTACGTGGTTTAGATAGCCAATTTTATTAAAGTGCGAGCGCTTTTTGAGCTTTTAAACACCTTGGATAATTATAGTTACTATCAATAACTAATACAAAGTTGGCACTGAGGTGGTGTTCGACACTTGATTAAGCCGAGTTATTCATTTAGTTTCATTTATTTATGCAAGATCAAAATTACCCCTATGATTAAAAATTAATATTTGATTAATTTAAATTTTATATTAATTTATATTAAGGTTAGTTTGAAGCATTCCTGTGTTAAAATTGCTGCTTAGTTAAAAAGAGGTGTTGTTCAACTATTAGGTAACATTTATTTCCAGGATAAAGTACAACACAAACGAATTAAAAATTGAAGTGGTGTGTATGAAGTTGTCAATTTATCTCACTTTCATATTCAGTCAAGTATGAATTTATTTACTAGATAAATATCTGACTCTTGAAAATTTGGTCTAAGTGGTATCATCTCCAGAATGTATTTTTGTTTCATATTTACGAACATTAAAGTTCCAGAAATTTAAAACAAACGGACACGGCTCAAAACTATGATGAAACGTGTTCGAAAACCCAATAAATTAATTAAAACCAACTTTAACATACTCGATAATAAAATAATTTGTTAAGGTTTTTCAATTTTTGACAACTTGATTTGAATTTGTAAAATTTCGATCCATTTCGATTTAATTTATAGAAAATACCTAATTGGCGTTGAGTCGACCGCATATTAATGGAAACATCCTCTTAATATCATTAGGATGTTGACCTTTTAGTAGTTTTGCACGTGGACTCGCTTTGATTTTTGGTAAAATTAATATCCGCTAATTATTTATTTATTTTTAAACAATCAATAAGATATGTATCTATATTTTATTTTATTTCTAAACTAAATACTATTTTTTTTATTGTTTTGAATGAAGAGACGAGCTTGCTATTCGCCTGATGGTAAGCGATACGACCGCACATAAACAGTAGAAACACCATCCAAGACCTTGAATAATAAAGCATTGTTTGGTATTCATTCATCACGCTCATCATCCTGAGAAATGACATGTTAAATCTTAAGTCCAGTGCGTACACTAGCTTCAATGTCCTTCAAACTGGAACCCAACAGTGACTACACACTGTTGCTTGGCAGCAGAAACAGACATTGTCAAATAAATGAATAAGTCGACCAAATACAAAAGTGACACTCTAATCTATGCTCGCAGAAAATTATAAAAAAATAAGTACTGTCTAAATTACCTGTCTAATACCATAACTTAAATAAAATTTACTTGTAACTTGTGACAGTCACTTTGATACATTCCGTACGTACAGAAATGATATCGTTTATATATATATTCTAATGATTCATTTAAACTTGATTATGTAAAATCGGAGCAATAGCATAATGCTATTTATGGCAAAATTGATATAAATAAAATATAAGTTATATGACATTAATAATGTTATTATTTTTACTACATTCGTCTGTTAATGCGAACACGGGTTAAAGCTGAGATCTATTTTGCTATGTTCAAAGTCTGAACTATGAAACAGATGCTAAATGTTAACGAAGTCCTTTTTCGATATTTTATATGACTTTTTAAATCTATCTCTGGTACACGATTGTCTTCTTTAAATTATGTTAATACCCAATATTTAAATTAACAACAATATCTTTTAAATCCGAAAAACAAAAATATTTTAATTCCGCAGCTTAGTGGCAGAAATAGGCAAAGTTTTGGTACATGTAGAACAACTTTAGCATATAAGGTCCCTACTTATTATATCTAGCTTTTCTTCATGTCTTTAACCACCTATAATTGCGATACCGGGATAAAAAATAGAGTTAAACCACTCAATGGTACTAGTTTTCTATTAATAAAATCATTTTAGAATGAATGCATAGACCTCAAACACCAAATCCAATTTGCACAGACGAAAGCAATGTATTTAGCTTACTATATTAGTGTACAACAGGTATTATCAATTATGGCAAACGACATCAAGTGCACACAAAATTTAATTAGATATTTTTTTAAAATTATAGTCATCTAGAACTGTCAACAGGTTATCAGACGGCGATAGCCTCATTATTTGAAAATCTACTTTCCCTATCGATATCTAGTTTGACTTTCTTTTATATTACAGCTGTTGCTATGTGTTCGCTTGTCTAATTAAGAAGACTGTCTAAATTGGTTAACTGATTAGTAGTAGTAATAGCTTAGAAACATTTACAAACTAGGTTTTACTCGCGCATTCGCCTGTGTGAAAGTGTTTCCCTAAAATAAAATAAATTGCGTCACACTGCTGCTACTGCATTCTTCTTGACTTGTCGCTAGGACGTTTAAATATTCAAGACGCTTAAATTTAAAATTATAAACAATAGCCCAGTAATATCTGAGTTTATTAAGACGATTATTTTTTTTAAACTGCCTTACTAAGTTTGCTTTAAAGATTAATATGACAAATATTAATTACATTTCGAATCTCGTCGCGATTCGGCTCTTGATAATTTCCCTCTTGATTTATGTTTATGAATTTATAATAGTAAATTGATTTCGTGAATATGCACGATAGCGAAGTATATTATTAATATTTGGGACTGTTCTCTGTTATAGAAAATATTATAGTAGAAAAACAGTATCTAAGATAGCAAAGATTTCGCATGGATGTTTAAAATATTGTCATAGTATCACGTACTAAATTTTCAGTTATCGAAAGGCATTCCCGTGGTATTGTCTCTCAACTTGTAACTCTTGTTAGTTGCAGAATATTTGTATCCTTTCGGATAACGACCATCGTTCACAAGGTGTAAAATCTGCTAAAGTGTGTCGCGCTCCGGGATCAGCCTGTATCTATCCGGTTGAATATATTGGCAGGCGGCATAATTGGGTGGAAGAGCGTGTACATAGGGATAATAATTCGTAAGAAGACATTTTATCTGGACCTCATTCCGCGTGCCGGTAGGTGCAGGAGGGTTGCTATGCAGTATAATAAAAAATATAAGCTACGTATCAGTTATTCATTGTGATGGAACCTCAGTGAATTTGAGCTAAGTGAATTACTTTGATAAAAGAGCCCACTTCGACTCTTGAGTACGAACTTTATTTTTTTTAAGGTAATAAATGATTAAGTAATCCACCAGCTAGATGTGTATATTAACGCCAGCAATGTTTCGACTTTTTGTTACTTGTTTGTAAGATTGCAAAAAAGAAGCGCAAATATTAATATCTTTCTGATAGACTTCATTTGTAACTTTTTTATTGGTTATAATCTTGACAGCTAACTTGCAGGTCAATGACCATCATCAGCTGATGGTAACTAGTTGCATTTTGATTTTTTCAATAAATTGTTACTTTTAGATTCATATTGATTATAAACGGTTATCTTAGATAAGTAAGTATGTACATGTATATAACTCATTTTTGCATAACTAAATATTTTGAATGTATTGTGATTTTATCTGCGAAAATGAAATAAAAACATTTTAGTATGTGAGCGGACGTTTGTAAGTACCGTTTCATTGTTTGACTACTGTCACTAAGTACCCGCTAGTGGCGTGTTCCCAGTAATGCTCGAGTATATCCAAATTTCAGCATTAAAGCCGGTATAACTAATCGATAAAGCGGCATAAATCTGGCGATCGTTAATTATTATAATTTTTTTTTTTTTTTTTTTTTTTAATAATAAATCTTTATTTCACCAAAAATATTAATTGAACAAACACAACTAAAGCAATACAATACAGATTACAGATCATGAAAATGCAATAAGTGTTGTTGAACATCCGGTATCCAGAAAAAGATTTAACTTGAGTTTTGGACACCGATTGCTCACATCAAAAAAATACAAGACCGTGAAAAATGTTTCTTATGAGTTTATTGTGTAAACATATGAGCGAATTATGTGTGTGAAATATATTGATATGATTTAAAACAAAATAACAAAATTGAGTTTTAAAAGTGTTAAAATGCGTGAGTGTCTGTATATGAGAATGTAGAAAAATATAAATAAATAAGTAAATATGAAAGTGTGTAAATGTGTATCTGTATAAATATATTTCATTTACTTTAGAAAGTCTTCAATTTCGCTATAGCTTTTATTGAGGAGCCATTCCGTTACTCTTTTCCTACAGTCGTATCGATTAAGCAAGTAGATATTACAAAAACGATTTATTTTATTGTATATGAAACTGCTAAATCTTGCATAATTTTCTTTAGCGAGGGTGGTTCTCGCAAAATTCACAGGGCAGACGTCGTAGGCACGTCGCTTTAATGGTAGCTTGTCATCAATTTGTATAGAGTTGTGTTTGCGTAAGACTGTATGAAGTACAAACAATTTCCTTACTGAGAGAACTTTACAACGCAAATACAGAAGAGATGTGGCATATTTAAATGGGCTAAAAGACATGACCTTCAGGACGGTTCTTTGAGCGCGCTCCAAGGTCAAAAATGCTGTTTTCTTAGCACCACCCCAAACAGGAATACAGTATATCAAAATGGATTGACATAAAGCCAGATAAATAGTTTTTAAGGTGTCAAAATCAGCGGAGTGTCGAAGCTTATTAAAAATAAATATAAGTTTTCTCATACGGCATATTATAGTTTCCACATGAGCCTTCCAGTTTAAACGGCTGTCAATGTTTACCCCAAGATATTTGACGCAAGGAGTCGACGATAAATTTTGGCAGTGGCAGGGTAAAGTGCTTTCAGGCGGGCAGGAGTGGACCTTAAGTATAAAAGAGTCTGTGATGGGTAGAGACATAGACTGTAAGGAAAACGGAATATAACTTGTTTTTTTTATATTTAAGGTCAGTAAATTAAGGGAAAGCCAAAACATAATGTGCCGAAGTGCATATTCCGAGTGTTTGAAAGTGTCATTCCAATTTTCCCCATGAACTAGCAACGCCGTGTCATCGGCATAGGTAAAAATTGAGCAGTATGGAATGCTGAGTCGACAAAGAGGGTTTAAATAAATAAGAAAAAGGGTAGGACCTAAAATAGAGCCCTGAGGAACTCCGTACATCAGAGTTGCTTCATCGCTAATAAACGAACCAATTTTGACTCTTTGAGTTCGCCCAGACAAATAACCCCTAAACAGATCCAGACCAATTCCACGTACGCCGATATTTTCAAGTTTCGATAGGAGAAGAGGCACTGATACGGTATCGAAGGCCTTAGAGAGATCTAGGAATATACCAAGGCACTTCTTCTTTGAGTCTAAATTGCGGACAATGTGGTCGGTCAGAGCTGCAACTGCATCTTCAGTAGATTTGCCTTTTCTGAAGCCAAACTGATTAGGAGCTAAAAGGTTGTGTTTTTCGAGATAATGCACTAAACGTTTGTTGATGACCTTTTCAAGTACTTTCGACAGGGTTGGAAGGACTGAAATTGGTCTGTAATTAGTAATGCGATCTCTGTCCCCAGATTTAAATATCGGGTGTACAATGGCTTTCTTAAGTAAAGTAGGAAACGTACCGGTAGAAATAGATAAATTACAAATGTGAGTAATCAAAGGAACCAAGGTTTCTGAGCATAATGATAATAAATATGGTGAAATCCCGTCCCAACCAACTGCGGAATTTTTGCGCAGTCCATTAATTATACATTTCACTTCGGTATCGTCTGTAAGAAGAAGAGCAAAAGAATTAGAAGGATTTAGATCTTGCGGAGTCTGGGGAGGAGGATTAGATACGAAGATGATATTTTCGGCAAGGTCCTTTCCAACATTAGCGAAAAAGTTATTTATCTCATTTAGAGAGTGAATATTTGGCGAATTCTTCAACAGTATTATATTATACTGTCCTACTTCTGAGTACGGGCCTCCTCTACTATCGAGAGGGATTAGACCTTAGTCCACCACGCTGGTCTAGTGCGGATTGGCGGACTGCATATACCCTCAAAAATCCTATAGAGAACTTCTCAGGTATGCAGGTTTCTTCACGATGTTTTCCTTCACTGTTAATGCAAGCGATAATTTACAAAGATAACACACATAACTTTAGAAAAGTCAGAGGTGCCTGCCCTTAGGAATTGAACCTGCGGACATTCGTCTCAGCAGTCCATTCTACTCCCAATTAGGCTATCGTCGCTCAAAGTCGTTAATTATTGCAGTGTGTCAATTTCTGGACAAAAATACACGTTTTATAAAAATAATAAATGAATATTTATGTATTCGTATATCATAAAACTTCGATTAGTGTAATTAGTCACTTCAGATTTATAACTTGTAGCCCGATTTATAGCCATAATATTGGCAAGCTGTATTTCTACTATTATCTGTTGGAGAAGAGAAGTAGGGAGGAGTAAAAGCTATGCATAATGATTTGTATCGTTTTTAAGATCGAAGCTTTACTGTTCATTTTTATCCCAACATAAGGTATATAGTTTGGGAATCTAATGGCGCATCCCAAATAGCAAGATCTCACCCGCTTTCTAAGTTTAAATTCGCAGCTAAAAACTAACATCAATTTGTACCCTTTTGCGGTGACCAGAATAATCCGCAGCCAAGATGCTTTTTTACTATTTTTAATGCTAATAGAAAAAAAGTATGACACATCCTAACGATATGTCTATTGCTAATATATGCTATTCTCCAACATAACGTTAGCGTTAACGTTTGTACAAGGTATCTTGGTTACGTCCCTGAGACTGCCTTACAGGTGGACAGGTGGCGATACAATGGCGGGGTTTTGTACATAATATACGTTGATAAATATTGGATATCGACCAACACATTTTGTATATTTAAAGAAAGAAAGAAATAATTCAAATTTAAAATGAAATCTAATTTAAATTTTAAATTGTATAAGAATTTAATAAATGTATACAAACCATTTAGGTAGGTATTCACTATTTAAAGTAGATTGTATATAATAACAAAACATACTAATTTTGCAATAATTGCACTTCAATCTTAAAATTTGGCCTAAGTAAATCTTGTAAAAAACATATAATTAATGATTAACGTCTAAAGATGATGCTTAAGTTTCCATTAGTCAACATTAAAGATTAATGTCTAATGATGATGCTTAAGTTTCCTAACTATTGAGAAACGAAGCATCAAAGACAATATTTTATCTTCAAATAATGTTAGAAAACCGATTTCAACGGAGCATATATCCAATAAATTAGCCCATAAATGAACTTTAACATTTTTCACACCGCCGTTCCTACACAATGCAAAAACGACTTTATCCTTACATACACGTACATTCTGTATATTTCCGAAAAATTCGATTACAACTATGGATCTTACTTTGCTTTCATAATGTTTTAACTTCAAAACGTTGTGAAACAGGTATCAAATAGGTAAGTATAACGGTAAATATTTATGATTTCGGATGTTGATAGGCGTGGGTTCATACTTCACAGCACAATACGACCTAATCATTAACTAAGACATTTATGTTAAAACTGATTTGTGTAAACATATTTTTAGATTAAAATTTTGGATTGGTATAATTTAAAGTGTTTTTTGAGTAAAATTGGTAATTCCGGAAAGATATCCAATGAAGATTCATATTATTTTATATTTTGGTATTACCATCTGTAAAGTACATAATATCTAACATTTTAGGCAAACACTTATATCCATATTTTATTCAATAAACGTCCTGTTATCTGTTTTTTTAATATGTTCTGTTTTTTTGTCAAATAATGAGGAATCAATGAAAAATATCGGACGACTCATTCAAAATTATTAATTAGCTGAATCACTATTTTTTTACTTTCATTAGGTTATTTTTTTAACGGTAAGTAACGAGTTGTGATGACATAGCGCAATAGCTATAAAGGCAATCAACTTCGTTCTTCGAATAGTGTACGTATTCTATGGAAAATATGTGAAAATAGTAATCATCTTGGATAAGTAAAGAGAACGCTATAACGTAGAATATAGATTATTTTTAAAATGCTTGGCGCGATTTATTTCGAAATATTATTATTATGGAATTTGTAGTAGAACAATTGAACTTGTATTAACAGTTAAAGTAATTGTTTTTTATATTTATTTATATAAATAGGCTTAACATCACTAATTTCAAACTTGCTCGTATAAGGCAGCGTGGCCGAGTGGTCTAAGGCGCTGGTTTTAGGCACCAGTCCGAAAGGGCGTGGGTTCGAATCCCACCGCTGTCAGAATACTTTTTGAGTTGTTTTATTTTATTATTATTTCTAAAAGGATAAAAATTGCAATCGGAAACCAGTTATATCTAAATTATTCATAATAATATTATATATTTTTAAAATGAGTGGATGGTGGACAACGGTATACTCTTATGATAATATTAGTAGACTAATGATTTTGGATGGAACTATAAGAATAATTACAATAATTGAAATAGAAATAACACTACGAACTGTTATTTTGTAAAAGGTAAAGGATATGGCAGTTATTAAGCGCCATTTAGTGTTGCGGGACGTAGTTTCAACTAGTTTTACAATATTTTTCAGTTCAATTTAATGTTGCGGACACCGGTACTATTAACTTGTGATAATTTATCATTGTTTTTGAATCTGGATTTATATTCCAGTTATGATTCAGTCGTTTCAGTTCACACAGACTTTTTTTTTATGGTAACAGACATCTCTTTATTATCGCTTTTAGTTACCGTCAGCACCAAATGAATGTATGTACGAGTGTACGTTGACAGGGGGATGTTACATTTTTTGTAATTGATGCATTCGGTCTTTAGGCTGTCTACTTATTATAAACCTAGTTTGTGAGCCTTAAATAATAAGTAAAATAAAAATATATAACTATGATTTTCTTCCTATTTATTCCTTTTTAACTGTATTTTTTTTTAACTCTGAATAATTCTTCTTCTTCTTTTTTCTTTATTGACAACCGGCATAGACTCTAAAGTAAAGAAAATTGTTTACGAAAAAAATGTACACAATTTTAATTTAAAGTTTTGTTTTATTATTTTGTATTTTTAAGACATTATAACACATATTTGAGTAATAATAATATCAGCCCTGTATTATATACTTGCCCACTGCTGATCACGGGCCTCCTATACTACTGAGAGGGATAAGGCCTTAGTCCACCACGCTGGCCTAGTGCGGATTGGTAGACTTCACACACCTTCGAAATTCACAAATGATTTTAGAAAAGTCAGAGGTGTGTGCCCTTGGGATTTGAAACAGCGGACATTCGTCTTGGCAGTCCGTTCCACACCCAACTAGGCTATCGTCGCTTAACTTATTATTACTTAACTTATTTGAGTACTAATTTATAAATAAGAAAAATATACTTTGAAATCAAGGTTATATATTTTCGTCGTTTATTTTTTCTACAGTAATACATGAAAATAAAAAAAAAAACATTTCGTTACATTTTGTGCTCTGATTGTAAATGTGTTATTTCTGGCCTTTTACGTATAGATAAATCGGCACATTTCGAGTACCCATATCAAAAGAGTTTTACACAGTGTTAAAAAAAATAGATTAGCTCCGTAAACTTTTAATCTCCTCTTATAGGGTTTATTTAACCGCATTTTTTCAATAAACAATTCATTGGGTTTATATTATAAAGAGTGACTTATCATCGACGCATTTCTGAGAATCAAACAACAAGTCAATTGTAACCATGTCAAAAAGTCTTTATCCTGATTAGTCCATTTTCTCAATGGAATGAAAAAACGATTGGAAGCGTTTGCTGCAATCGGCAGTTTATCAGAATTCGACCCTAACTCATTACCTTTCAAATAATTTTATAAAGGGTGTAAAGAAAAAACACAATTAGTTTACAATATCCTGTATATTTACCTAAGTGTAAAGGAATATTTACAAAGTGGACAACGACGTATGATGATCCCTACCTTAGTCTATTTCACGTCTTACATAAAACAGTTGCATGCACTGGAGATTCTATATTTATGAATATTGGCCGTATTTGGGACTCGTATAGTATCAATATCAGTCGATGATTATTACACGCATGTTATTCTTGTTTGAGGTATTTATGCTTATAGTTTTTGATTTGGATATGATTTTAATTTTAGGTCAAGGATATTGATGAATGCCGGATATTTTAATACAATGATTTAGACAAGAGTCTGAAGAAATATGACTTCTACACATACGTATTGGTGAGGTAAGGATAACATGAGCAATTACGGCCTACACACCCGCAATGTAAAACTGATCTGTTTACTGAATTCTGCGAGACAATCGTATTTGGATGCATGCAACTGTAATGAGAAACATAAAAATAACATGAGCGCAGTAACAAAATACAATATTGATTTAGTCATAGATAATGTTTATGTCAGTTAGCCTCTGTTCTATTTTTAATGTTGCCAGTAAGAAAAATATCTTAAATGTATGGATTTTTGAATCAATATTGTATGTTTGTTTCACACAGCTGCCAATAGTTGCCTTTTATTAGCTGCCGGATTTATAAAGGTGAATAACAAGAGATTATTTTAAAAGCAAATTTATTACACACTGTATTCAATTCGTATGAAATAAATCAAATATTTATTTAGCCGTTAGGATATTTTCACATACAACAGTGAATACATACAAAAATGACAATACGAATGGATCTTTAAGAGACAGGCAGCGGTTCAAGGAGATATTGCCTTATTAGGTGCAATATTTGCAAATGCTTATAATTAGTTTTTTGAATCAATGATTTAGTTTTAAGTTTTTTACTGTATTGAAACAAATATTACTGTATTTTCTTGAAATTTTCGCAGCCACGTCATAAATTTTATATTTTCAATATTATCTTTTCATTCGTACATATTATACGACGTTTTAACAATTGATTTATTCTACAGATTACGAAATAAAAAAATTATCAAAATCAGTAATTACAGTGTTGTATGTGGAAATATTCATGATTATTAAACAGTTATATAAAACCCATAGCAGAAACAAAAAATCATTAGCGATCTAGTTTTTTGGTTATATGTTATTTAAATAATTTTGTAAGTCTAAGAGAATTTACAATTACAATGTACAACTTACGCATACGAGGCCATAAACAAATCGCCATAACACAAAACAATTCCAATTTGCTTTGAAACGCTCAGTTTAGTAAAAATCCATTATGTCAATAACTTTATTACAAATTATAACTTTGTATGGGATTCAATATCTTTTTACATGCAAAGTGACAGGTAGTGTTGACATTGAGAGATGTATATCCCTTGCACAATTATGCCGGTCTATTTTGAACTGCATATACACAGGCTGGTCCTGGAACGCGAGACACTAACGTGGGTCACTATGGCGGGTTTTACACCGTGTGTACGGTGGTCTCTACCCAAGCGAATACAAGCCTCCTTCCACATGCGAACCTTAACAGAGGAAGAGGCGTCTTGGCTGCCTGATGAAAATATAACCTTGCATTGGACTAGTGTGTTAAGTCTAATTCCGGATAATAATTGTTGCAAATAATGACGTGGGTTTAATTATTACAGTCAGAGCAGTTCGTGGCTGTGGAATCGTTTTGGAGTCATGGCCATTCTATTTGTCCTGGCCCACCGCTGTTCGCCCCTACAGCATACAAGGTATTCTATCCAATCAGATAGGAATGTATTTGGATATAGATTTTTAGATGTAAACTGCATTGTGTAAGCAAGAAATACAGTCTAGAATGATTTAAAAAATAATTAAATTATTTTTTTTTTATTTGATTGGCAACACTTAATAATTACATGTCAAATATTTTAGAATGAATTATCAAACAGTATAAAATACTCACTTTGCAAAATGTGTACTCACGCAACACAACCACGCATATTCAAACTTCACAATAGTATATGAGTTAGTGTTGTATCTAGAATTATAAGTGTTTGTGGTATTTGTGTATGCGTGAGGGTCACAGATAACAGCATCATTGCACAAACTACTCAAAGTCCGCTTGTAATATTATCTAATATGAAAAGACGGGACAAATATAGTTCTAGTTAATTTCTTACTCAACAATTTTTTACATGCAATGTACATCTAAAATTCTTACATCAAAAACTTGTTTTAAATTCTAAATTACTAATGAAATGTCCAATAAGATCTTAGACTTGTCTTTGCAATTATTTTAATATTCAACCCCAATAGTTTACATGCAAATATAAACCTTATTTGTATGAACTTAAACAATACATTATTAACAATGTGTCATTTACAACAATCTAGTAGCCTGTGAGAAAATTTTACAACAATAAATCGATATTACGTTAATCGATTTGGCTGTATGGTTACGTTTCCTCATTCTCTTGAAATGAAAAACGCACGTTAAATCTAATAAACCGAATTTAGATTTTTTTATAATTACATAATTATTAGAAATCATACAATAATGTTCAAGATATTTTTTATACAAACATTAAAATATACTAGAATATTTCTCCGACGCCATTATTGGAATATCGATTAAGGTTGATAATGTCAGCAAATTTTCTCGACAGGCCCCTCTTTTATAAAATAAATTAATTGACGTGATGTCATTCGTTAAATAACAGAATTAACTAACACTGTAGATATTAGAGCGGACTGTTAACTAGCGTGTTATCAAATCGTGACGCCATTTTGGCGGTTTAGAGCATCTGTCAAAAATTTACATATCTTTTTACTGGTCATTTCGTTTCTCATAAATTGGAAACTATTGCTTCTTCAATCATAAAATTTAATGTAAAATGTACTTTTTACAGATTAAATATGTAGTTTTTGACAGATCGCCTAAAGCACGATCAACAAATATTACTGCTTAGAACAAAAGATGGCACAAAGTACGTAAGACACAAAGTTAATTACAAAATGTCGTTGCACAACCAAGATAAGAGTAAATTCTTAGCTTCGTAACTAAAACCTAAAATAATGACGAGATTAAAATTATTAAAACAAAGTTATATCAATTCACTAAAATTACAACAAATATTGATTACTTGATTTACAAACAAATCGATAAGACTTAAAATTAAAAGAAAACAATCGACTAAAAAAGAAAATGTCAAAATTATTGTATTTTTTTTACGGGTCCATAAATACATACATATTGTATGTGTTATAAAAATCACATAATTATTTATAGATACAAGGAACGTAGTGTATAGTATTCTTTTCATCGAGTTCCTGAGACAATATCCGCGAGGGCGAAATAGTTCATACAAATTCTACGAATCTTAGAATATAATCTAACATACATTATATTACACAAACATCAGATTTGGACGTGGAAATAAAACTTGTGACTTTAGACACAGCAAAGAGAAATTGGCAAATATACAGTAGAAGATAAGCGGATGGCACAATTTTATACAGAATACACCGCGGAACACTCAGCCTCACACAGACCCACACACACCGCGACGGCCCTAACACTGAAAACTTTTGATATTTATCATTACTTATATAAAACTTGGTCTCAAACGTGATAATTTGAATGCTTTAACCCATCGTTCAGACTCTAGTACCAGGCTTGTACTTCGACAGTACAAACCGTACATGTCATTTAAAACAAACAATTCGTCGGTGTTTCGTTACATGCAAATCACAGAAACATTAGCCACGTTAATAAAAATGCAGTCGAAGATCCCTTGCGTGAAACGGAACGCGTCAAACGACGTCGCTCCCGAAGCGGACACGAGTGGCGCCACTAACTACTAACATTCTAAGTGGTACAAATAAATAAACTGGCAAAGGAACCACGGCCGGACAGATCGAACTGGTAATCTGGAAACGTTGACCGAGTCATGTAACATCCGCGGTTAAAATGTTAGTATGTTATTGGCATTCGACTAGTAATCGTTGGGCGGGCGGTCTCACGCGTAGAACTCCCGGTTGTTGTGTCCCTTCCCGTAGGACGCGGCGGCGGGAGAGCGCTTGGGTTCGTCGAGTGCGTACGAGCCCTCGTCCTTCTTGCGCATGCGGTACACTATGAACATCACCACCAGGATCGCGCACAGCAGACCCACCACTGCGCCGCCGATCACCGCTGCGAAACGAACACGTCTTGTTACTTCATCAGCTTCAATTTCACTTCATATTAAAAACACATTTGGCGCGTCGTACATAATACATATGTTACAAAATGAAATTAAGAAATAAGGACACAACCTGATGAAATTTAGAACTGCTGAATATATACTAATTTTATTAATAACATTTTTTTAGAATTCACTAACTTTCGGTCGCGGCTTCGCCCACGTGAAGGAGTTTTCCGGGATTAAAGTCCCGCTATATATTTTCCCGGGATAAAAAGTAGCCTATACGCTTTCCAGGGTCTTAAACTAACGCGATACAAAATTTCATAAAAATCCGTTCAGTAGATATTGAGAAATTTGATAATATGCAGACAGACAGAAAAGGGGACTTTATTTTATAATTTGTATAGATAATGAGTAGGTCATGAGGATAAACTCTGCTTACACTAGTAATGTAAACGTCGAAGTAGTTGCCATAAGGACCTTCCCTTTATTTATTCATATATTCTGTTCTTCAACAAACGTCGTACATTTGCCATTGATAGTGACTCATTTATGTTTTATTCAAAAACAATTCTTATCCAGTTGTTTTGTACGCCAATGTGCGTACAAAGTACTTAGTGTTCTGTATTATATTTTTTTCAAAGTTGTAAACCATAGTCTTTATTTATAATTTAATCTAAAAAATGAGAGTAACGTTAAACCCTGATGTTAAATATGTACCAGAATTGAAGAACATAAAATTACATAACAATTGGCAAATTTCACACGGCCTTTAAATTATTATGCAGAACTCTGTAGTATGTAGATTTCCTCACGGGGGTAACCTTTACCGTTTACTGTTAAAGCGAACGTTAATTCACAAACAAAATACATCTAACTTCTAAAAGTCAGAGGTGTGTGGCTTGAGTTTAGTACCTGCGGACATTTTCCGGGAACTGGGCAGACCGGTCCATTTCTACCTAGGTTATCATGTACTTTTACTTTTCCATTACGAGTCTGTAATCTATGTACAAACTATAAAACGATAAAAATATCAGAAAACTAAAACCAGGATTTTTGGTGAAATGTTCGTTATAAACGGATGATTTTTGGCACGTCAGCAAAAGTGAAGACGAGTATGTGGTTTTATTTATTAGCGCAATGTCAAAATGACGCTGTATAAAGTAATACTGACCGGCAAGTATGCCCGGCTGTGCGAAGAAGCTGGTGGCGCGGTCCTCGGGCTTCACGTCCATGATGACCACCTCGCGCTGCCGCGACTCCGCGTCCGCGTTACTGCCGGACGGCAGCTGGTCCTGCGGGAGGTATACCGAACAATTAAATTGGATTAAGGAAGAGAATATAGGAGTACAGGCAAGCAGTTCAGTCTGTATGGGATCCATATACAAGTACTTGCGAAAACGAGAAATATATTAATAAGATTTATTTTTATACGTGCAAACAAAGTGACCCTGCACCTGATGGTAAGTGTAGTGGTGTCCAATAGAAAGTTGACTGACGAGAGATGATTATCCGTCAGCAGTCGATACAATTATACCGTCCTGTTGGAACCGGATATACACCGGCTGATCTCGGTACGAGACACGCTTACACGGGCCACTGTATCGGGTTTTAACACCTTATGTTCAGTGATCGCTATCCGGGTGAATATACAATATATCCTACCACCAGAATTTTAAATTATAATTTGAACGTTTGACATATCGACTAGTACATCGTACGTCCATTGAATACATATAAGATATTTATAATAACTAGATAACAAACCACTCTTCCCGTCAACATCAAAACACCTACAAATAACAAAATACTCAGAAAACATAATTTCATTCCATTTCGTATTGTAAACATCGAGATAGTGACTAAAATACTTTTTATCATTTGGTCTTCCTGCGACATCATATACGGGGAAATCCTGGTCTGTTGACACAATTTTAAAACACAATTTCCTGGTGTCTGATGGCATCATGTAGTCATTATAATGGAAGCTGGTTGCGGACCAAAAACTAAGCTATATTAACTTAGATAAACCATCTTAGGTAGTGTGCTGACAACCAACTATGATTGTCTTTATTTATTGGTACATTATCGTTGGTTAGTTATAATTTCATACATGTTAAATAATAAAAAATAATACAGTTTAAGTGGATGTAAAGGGAGAAACGGTCAAAGGGAAGAAACTAGTCTTCTAAATAATTTTACATAAGAATTGACCAAATTTCAATCGGCTGATGCGTGGTCATGATTCAATCAATTCAATGATTATTGAGAGCATAATATAATTCCGAAGAATTTGCCCGAGAGTTACATGTTTCTCCCCAGACAGTAAAATAATTCTAGCCAATAATGAATATTGTCTTTTGGTATTCCGGTGCGGTAACATAGCTAGCTTCAGTTCTATATTCATCATTTTTGACAATTTGAAGTCGTTTCTATAATTTTAATTTGTTTGTGAGTTAGATTATTTCTGCAAAACATAATTTGATTTGTGGAGATCGAACCTCCAACTCAATCGGTTTAAAAGTAATATGAGCATTAAAATAGGTAACATAAGTGCCAGAGTCCGTTACTCACCGTGGAAGGATTGGTCTCCTCGCCGGAGATGCTGATGTCTGTTTGGTCGGGGCGCGAGGGTACCTCCTCCCCCGCGCCGTGCGGCTCCTCTACCACCCCCTCGTTGGGCTTAGCGTTCACAGCTGGAACAGTTATCATACAAGTCAGTTTCATGCCTATCTCAGGTGAAATCTTTCATCTCAATCAATCTTTTTCCTCTTGTTACATTCAAATGAAACTTTTAAAATTACGTCAATACAACTAAATAGAGGTTAATTTATTACAAAATATTCTTACAATCTTTTAAATAAGGTTCTCTTTGCCAATTATGTTTTATGTTATTTGTGACTATGGGCAGTGATTACTCTCCATCAGTACTTGCTTGTTTAACTAATGTCAACCTTAAAAGTTTCATCTGAATAGCAAACTAATTTTGTCAATAATCTAGATTTATCAAGTTCTCTTGTTAAATTCTTCTTAATTTCCAAATAGCAAGGATTTATGTAAATGTACATGTTTTAAAACTAATAACTTCACACAGCGATACATTAGATGACGAAGACTTTGGATATTTGGTTACGGATCGGGAGGGAACATCGCATGAACAAGCTTCCAATAAAAACGAAATACATCAAGATACTAACGAAATAACCATGGATATAAAAGCTAGATGGATATAAGGGTCCAAACATCTATTGGACCGAGTCAATCACTGGGCAGTGCCCAGCCAGCCCAGCCCTTGTTGGAATGTGGATTGAAGTCCTTAAAGCTTTGCCCAGCCGGGAGCGAGGCTGGTTAATATATAAGCTAATGGGTTTGTGATGACCGGCATATAACTAGAGCTAGCACCTAGAGCTATATACCTCATGCTTAGGCCTGCCATCCGATTTACTTAGATATTTATTAATTTTCTAGTCATCTGGGATACTAAAATTATATCTGACTAAAGCATTAATATTTTATTCGCCAAAATATGAATAATAACATTAAACTATGATTTTTGTAATTAAAAATAATCAAAGAATATTTGATAGTCGTAGAACCAATCTAAGTGATGGTAGGCCTAGTCATGCTACTACCTCGTATGCTGAATGGGAGGTCTCATTCAAAGATGATATCATTTTGCATGATGATGATGAATCCATGCAAAATAAAATTAAAAAGACTAAACAGGTCGTTAAACACTTACCGATGTCCTCGCTTAATTAAATTATTAAAACAATCAGAATTATTCGGTTAAAACACCACAATACAGAGGATATGACTGGGTTACGTTTAACAGGAAACTAATGGGCAGATGAAATAACGCTTACAATATAACAATGGACAGATAATAAAGTTTTAATTCAAGGCTGAATCATAATTATTGCGTTGTATTTGCCTTCGATTCTTAGCTAATTAGAGGTTACTGACACGGTAAATTCTAATTAAATGTTAAATAGTTCTGTATTCAGTAAATAAACAAAAAATATTTTAAAACGGTGCAAAATATCTAATATACTATGAAACAACCGGTCTTCGAATATAAAGTAAATTCAAATGAGAATTTACATTTCACAATTAATATATTATAGCATGACGACCGATCGTTTCAAAACCAAAATAAACGCAAATGAAAACTGGCATGCTTCAGCCACTACTCACGAACAACTACTTCGACGGGGGACGGAGGGTCGGTGCTGGGGACGGGATCTACATCCAGACTGATCGGCTCCTCCGTATCCTCTGGCAGCACGGGCTCCGCCTGCTTCGGCGATGTTGGTAACGGGGTGAAGTCTTCGTCATCTTCAGGCAGTTGGACAGCGTCACCTGAGCCTCGGCCGTCCTCGTCGTCGGGGCCAGGGCCTGCGCCCCACCCGGAGCCAGAGCTCTCGTCGGTCTCTAGACCGGAGCCTTCATCGGCGTCGATGTACACGTCCTGGTTCGATGGGTGCCCGTCGTTCTGTATGTGGTATGGCTCTTCTGTCGATGTCTCGCTGACGACGCCGTCCTGTAATCCAGATTGAACGAGTTTTAGTAGGTTGAATGGACTAGTATATATTAAATAAACTTCATTGATCTTCTAATTCTATTGTATTCTAACCTTATGTACTCTTAAATCATTTAATTCGAGCAAATTTCGTAAATGTAGCTATGTCGGTTTATACCCTTTTATAGTTCTTTAATTTGAGAAACTTCGTATCGTATTAAAATCCTGCATAGGTGTCGTCAAACTTGAAATGCCTTTCCAAATAAGGCAATGTTGTAAGAACTGGCACTAAAGTTGCAATAATTTTCCGAAACCCGCACTGTTACTGCACACGATATAATAAACCTCGTAATATACTGCATTGCAACAGAAGATGCTTTGATCGAAACGCAGAATAGAGTTCGCGATGACGTGTCGCGACCCATTTCGGGGTAAATCGGCATTCGACATTAAACTTTTATCACTGACCTATTTATTTGCAAGCGCATGTTACACTCCGTCCGACATTCCATCAAAACAATGGTAATCACAAACAAAACACAATACGCGAAAAACCATAAATCACGGGGTATTGCGTTTCCCTACGTCACCATGAATGGGAGTACAGAGGTCATGGTGTTGGGTCACTCACCTCGCTCGCGAGTCCTCACGCCCTCCGACTGTAGGACAGGCCTCCCAAAACTGAATTATAGATAATTTCCACTTATTTAAGAGAAGACAGTGCTTTGCTTAGCTAGCCTAAGTTGTAGTGGCGACGGATCGATAGGCTTTCGAGGGGAGATGCCCGGGGAGGAGGGAGGGGACCCGGGAAGGGTCTGGCCAGTCCCGCTTGTCGCCGACAGATGCCGGGTTGCGGCGGAAGGCTTTCGAGGAAAATGTTTGGCGGCTTGCACGGTAGAGAGCGTTTGTACATGTTGAACTTTAAAGCTCGCGGGTTGTGAGTTGACGCGCTAGGTGGCGCTAGATATAAGCTTTGTTACCTGAATTGCAATATACAAATTAGATTATTATTAAACCATGCATTTTAATTATATTTTAATTTTTGCGTAATGAACTAAAACATTTATAATATTCAAGTTTTTTGTGAAAATATAAAACTAAATTATTCCCTTATGAATTTCTGTACCTACGTACTTTAAAACGACACACAGCCTAATTTTAGCTTCAATATTTTATGCTTTCTTTAAATGTAAGAATATACAGAGGATATTCCATAACTTCATGAAAACTTCATATTTTATTAATAATTCATGCCTCTTGTTTCGCCAAAAAGTAGTCTTAATTCGAAAACTACTCATTCACAAAAAACAATTAATTTAAGATCACCTGAGTATTTGGAACCAAGTAAGCTAAGTAGATGATAGGTTTGCATACACGATGCAACTTATTGCTGGGACTTAAATGATTGTTTTTATAAATACCTTGCACTTGTAGCAACTTCGATAGTATCATTACATTCCTTGACTATAAATCTTATAAAAATCTCTTCTAAGTTAGATTCGTGGCGACCATGATGTTTTATTAAAAACGTTGTAGATACTTTAGTTTGCGAGTGGCACGCTACGATTGAGCTAATTAGCACAATCGGCTAAGAAGTGTCACGTCTGCATCCGTTGAAGCTTGACGTCTAAAGAATGTAATATAATGCGTATATTATAATATAAAAAGCGGCGATAGCCTAGTTGGGTGTGGAACGGACTGCAGAGACGAATGTCTGCAGGTTCAAATCCCAAGGATACACCACTGCCTTTTCAAAAATTAAGTGTGTATTCTTTGTGAATTGTGGCTTGCTTACATCGACGTAAAACATCTTGAGGAAACCTACACACCTGAGAAGTTCTCTATAGGAATTCTGAGGATGTGTGAAGTCTACCGCACTAGGCCAGCGTGGTGGACTAAGGCCTAATCCTTCTTAGTAGTAGAGGAGGCTCGTGCCCAGCTGTGGGTCAGTATTGAAATTAAACTAATTTTCGGATTCTATCGCAGTTTTTTATATTTTATATTTCTCCCGACGTTTCGAAGACTTTGCAGCCTTCATGGTCACGGGGGTCATGGTCGTTTGCCCCATTGAATTTAAGTTAATTTCAATGTCTAACATTCGCGTAAACATAAGAAATCATTATGTGGGTCAGTATATAAAACAGGGTTGATATTTGTATGAAGCACTGCTTTCACGTGTCATATTGTAGTTTGTTATAATATTAGGGGACTATTTCACAATTTTTGATTAAATGATTCTCGTTAGATAAATAACCCGACTAAATACAAGTCACGCTCTAATCTACGCTCCTGAAAAAATGGTAATAAAATTACTACTATTTACATTTTCTGTTTAATAGGATAACTGTAAGATATTGATTTGAACTTTGTGAAACAAACCCTAAGGCCCTAAGTTGTTTGTGTGCGATAGTGCAACGTTTTTGAAATCCAAATGCAGTATAGGTGACGTATATCTTTTGTCTAAAATATCACTGATCGCGACTATATAGATGGTTTACGTTTTAATTATTTATTCCGTTTAAATAAAACTATTTTTCCGGATATTATCGCGGTTTTTTATAATATAATTTTCTCCCGACGTTACATTATTTCGAGTAAATCCGGTAGAAGCCGCTAGTCTTTCACGGGTATTGGAGCATGTCCTGATTACAATTTTATCATGAAACCCGACCGGCTGTAATGAGAAATATTATTTATCGCCCCGACTCCTGGGATAATGCGAACTGACCCGTTTTTCGACTGTTTATTACCGCAACAGCGCACTCTATAGCCTTTTAAATACATTTTTATTTAGTTTCGTTACGCGTATGTGGTAAGTGATAGATGTTAACGCGCAATAGATTACGTTCAATGATTAATTGTCGTATGCGAATCTGGTTGAAGGTATGGCTTTATATGATTTTTTTATTGTTTTGAATGAAGAGACGAGCTTGCTTTTCGATGGTAAGTGATACGACCATAAACAGTAAAACACCATCCAACACATTGAATTACAAAGTATTGTTTGGTATTCCACTGCGCTCGCCATCCTGAGACATGGGATGTAAGTATTATTATGTCCAGTAGTTACACTGACTACAGTGTCCCTCAAACCAGTACACAACAGTGATTACACACTGCTGCTTGGCGGCAGAAATAGACATTGCGGTGGTACCTACCCAGGTGGACTCTCAAATATGAGAGACCTACTATCATTAATGTATCTGTCAGTGCTGTGTTTCAACATGACCTTATGTTTGTTAGCCTGGAAAGGGCCGGCTTATACAAACACACTGAACTTTTCGTGAGCGGCTAAGGCGCTCGCAGCCCTTGAAAATTAAGTGACCATGCTGAGGGCAACCCACTAACGGGTTATGAACCTCGGCTCAGGACACTGGGAGAGGATGAGACATTAACGATTATGGAATCACATAGTCGTAGCGAACTAACAATCTAACATTATCGATTCGTCGGCACGCGGGCCGGAACTATTAGGAACGCTGTGTGGTGTGTGAAGGAAAATATAGGCACTGTATTAAGATGCTTGTTATAAAACCTAACGTTCCAAGACGATGGTAGTGTAGTGCTATGCAGATGTTAGTGTTACTACTCTTAACCAACAACATTTCAGACGAGACACCCACAGGTGTCTAGAGGTGATTGCGTCTTTGTATGAAATTGAATATACAAGACCTCAGGGTGTAGCTTAGATGACTTTCTACAATCGTTAACGCTAACCAAAAACATAATAAATATATATGACATATTTTCACGATAAGTATATCGCTAGTATATGCTATTCTCATACATATAGTTAGCGTTAACGATTGTAGTATGACAATGTATACATAATTGAAGGCAAGCAAATGGAGGCTTAAAATTTATAGACATGTCAAAATTGCAACAGCAATGTTACTTCACCTCGCTTTCCTGTGTGATGTACCACCGTGGCGGACCCTCGTATAATATAGAATGTAGATTATCTTCCCTAGAACTTAGGCAGTGTGGTCTAAATAGCAGAAAATATTGGCAACTAGTGACTCGCTCGCCTAATATTACGCCTGCTGATAAAAAATAGCAAAAATCTAGATCGGCGGCATGAGACTAAACATCAAATAGTTTTATATCAACAATAATTTAATATCGAATCTATATATATTCATTTCTCTTACACATATTCAAACAATATAAAAAAGAAAATCACAGTTGCTTATAACGATTCTTTTTAAATAAGAAACCGCTATTATCAATGGCAAATCTCTACAGAAGTCATCCTTAAATATTAGTATTATGTTTAGTAAAAAGCTTCAGTATCAAATTCATATTTATCTATACTATTATACAAAGCTGAAGAGTTTGTTTGTTTGTTTGTTTGAAAGCGCTAATCTCATGAACTACCGGTCCAAACTGAAAAATTCTTTTTGCGTTGGATAGCCCTTTGTTCGTGGAGTGCTATAGGCTATATATCATCACGCTATACCTAATAGGAGCGGAGCAGTAATGACTAATCTCAGGAACTAGCGGTCCAAACTGAAAAATTCTTTTTGCGCTGGATAGCCCTTTGTTCGTGGAGTGCTATAGGCTATATATCATCACGCTATACCTAATAGGAGCGGAGCAGTAATGACTAATCTCAGGAACTAGCGGTCCAAACTGAAAAATTCTTTTTGCGCTGGATAGCCCTTTATTCGTGAAGTGCTATAGGTTATATATCATCACGCTATACCCAATAGGAGCAGAGCAGTAATGGCTAATCTCAGGAACTACCGGTCCAAATTGAAAAAATCTTTTTGCGTTGGATAGCCCTTTGTTCGTGGAGTGCTATAGGCTATATATCATCACGCTATACCCAATGGGAGCGGAGCAGTAATGGCTAATCTCAGGAACTTCCGATTCGAACTGAAAAATATTTTTGTGTTGAATAGTCCTTTGTTTGTAGAGTGCTCAAAGTTATATATCATCACGCTATGACCAATAGGAGCGGAGCAGTAGTAGCTAATCTCAGGAACTACCGGTTTGAACTGCAAAAATTGTTTTGTATTGGATAGCCCTTTATTTGTGGAGCGCTATAGGCTATCATCACGCTATGACTAATAGGAGCGGAGCAGTAACGAAACATGTTGCAAAAACGGGGAAAAATTATTAGTTTTCAGAGCTTCGGTTGCGTGTGCTGCGTAAACGGTTAAAGTTATGCAACAATGATGTACGACGGGATTGTTCCTCTTAAAAAGGATTAAAAAATATATTATAAAACAAAGTCCCTCGCTGCATCTGTCTGCCTGAACGTGTTAAACTCAAAAACTACCCAACGTATTAAGATGAAATTTGGTATGGAGACAGTTTGAGACCCTGGGAAGAACATAGGCTCCCGGAAAACTACTACTTTTATAACGGAAAAGTTTAGCCTGAAAAACTTTATAAAGCGGGCGGAGCCGCGGGCAAAAGCTAGTTATGAATAATGTTGATAAATTATAATTTTATATCATTATTAGATGAAAAATATTTAAAAAGCCTTTAGAAAAACTACCAAATAAATCTTAATTCACACAGCATACAGCCATTTCTACTTTTAATTATGCCCGTTCTATATTTAAATTTACTAATGTTCGTTTT
Organism: Manduca sexta; assembly: GCF_014839805.1. Classification (NCBI taxonomy): domain Eukaryota; kingdom Metazoa; phylum Arthropoda; class Insecta; order Lepidoptera; family Sphingidae; genus Manduca; species Manduca sexta. The sequence goes on from NC_051139.1 coordinate 1,054,960, forward strand.
TAATTTGTTATTTTTAAATGCTTAAAAAATTACGGTATTCCTTTTTTGAAATCTGTTACTTAAAAAGATTTCGCGTTGCCAGTTCACTTTATTATCTTTAGCATCCTGATGTATCGCCGTCCTTGTTGCTCGCTAGGGATTTGATAGCGATAGCATGAATATAAATGCGAGTGGAGGTGTATGCTTGCGTACTCTATCTTACTGTTATCACTGGCTGTTACAACCTGTGGGAAATGTCTCCAGTCCTTGAACGGTTTCAGGTATAAGTTTTTAGTACCTGTATGTTGCTTATGGGAGACTTTGGGCGTTATTTCGTAGAATATGTTTATTTTGTCGAGACGTTTTTATATCTTGTCCGCGATTGTTTTTGTAACGGAATATGTTAATTTTATGAAAAACAAAATGGTTGTTTGTTTAAGTACACTGTTGCAAGCGTATCTACTATGTATCTCGATGGAGTAATTGTATAGTATATCCGATAAGATTATCGCACTGAGGTTGCGGGGTCGGATCCCTGGTCGGGAAAAGTATTATTGGCTTTTTTGCCCAGAATCAACCTAGTCTGCAGTTGTTCCCGATATTACGTGGGGCCTAACGTAGTTGGCGAAATGTGGGCATGTTAACCTCTGCCTACCTCTGAAAATATAAAAGGTGTGATGCTATGTATGTATGTCTACTAGCGCACGTGGTTAAAGCGTTTATTAAAGAAATGGTTCGTGAATTTCAACTCCGTCCAAAATATAAATCGTTATACCTAATTAGTCCATTGAAAAGTTACATTTGGGGTTGCGTTTTTTAGAGGACGCAATTTTATTTTTTTGAAGTGTAGGGGGGGTCAGTCTAAAGCTAAAACCAAGTTTGTGGGGTCGCCACCCTTGTCCCACGGCCGCCATCTTGAAAATAGGGGTTGAAATGGTTTTACGATGTATCTCTTAAACTATTTATCTGACAAAAAAAATGTATGAACATTTTTTGTTGCAAATTAAATTCTCTACAACTTTGGTCTAGTAACTTTCGTCGTAGAACTATAAATAAAAAAGTTATAAGCGAAAATGTTAAGAAATTCAATGTTAAGCAATGTATATATCGTTTACCATCAGGCGAACGGCAAGCTCGTCTCGTCATTAACAGAAATAAAAAAAACCTATTTTGTCCGCATAGCATTTAAATTATAAATAAATAATTTTCCAAGGGCATCTGTAAATCATTTCATCCATGAAGACGCGCCTCATTACTTTCAATAATCGTTTAGTGTGCGTGAGCAGCCTGAGTGAACACGCACACTACGATTGATAGCGAGGAAATGCAATACCGCGAAGTATAGGATTATCAATCAAATGAATCGTATAATAAGTTTCAATTTTAATTGTGACGTTCGTCATTTACGCAGTTTTTCACTATCCTCTATTTGAATTTTATTATTGAATTTACAACAAAGTAACATTACCAAAACACAAAGTATGTTTGTTCCTTACCGTAAGTATATTGAGATAAGGCTTGAAAACTTAAACAAAGCTCTGTGAAACCTTAAGAGATGAATTTGAGAGCAAAAGGCAACTGTTTAAAATGTACAAAGTTTAATGGAAATCTTGTGCGTTGAATATTAACGGTATAATGGGGTCTTATGACCACGATGGGGGTTAATGGTTTTTTGTGTACAATTTAATGACAATGGCAGTGGATAATGGTGACCACTTATCATCAGATTGACCGAGTCATCGCCCTACAATGGTAAAAAGAATACTGTGATCTTTTGACGAACGAAAGCATTTACCGTCAATCGAGCGGCTTGCTTGTGTTATTTCATTGTATACAGGGAATTTTTACTTTGCGTTACCTAAATAAAGCCATATATTCGTCTTCACCTCTGGTAACATTGTGCCAAAAATCATCCATGAATAACAAATATTGTTGATAAAAGACGGATTTTAGTTTACTGATTTTCTCATTTTGTAGTTTAGTGCGAATATGATGTGTGTAAGTGTATTTATGACTAAAAGAATGATGTTGCCGCTCCGACCACCTTATATTCTCATTTTAGAATTTTCTCTTATTTTAGATTTAGAAAGCTTTTTATCAAGTATATCAATATAGGATACTATTTAATCATAATGTACCAGACATGAGTATATTATAACTTCGCAAAAGTCCGTTAATTTATTAGAAAAACTAGCCTCCATTCCTGAATTAGTTATTCTCGTCCCGTCAGCCATCTTCGGTATATTGCATTAATATCAGTGGCGTATGCCAAGAAATCACGGCTGATATTAAGCCCACATGCCTGCGAGTATGATTGCGCAATTTATTTAAATATTATTGGAATAAGTTCTTTATTTGGGCGTTAATTTGCTAGTTTTACTTGCGTAAGCAATTTACGTAAAATTTACTAATGTAAGAAACCCTTGGGAAACATTTAAGTTATGTAAATAAGTTAGTTACATCGTAATACTGTGTCATTGAGAATTTTGAATTGTAAAATGTTTGCTGGTGTGCAAAGTTCGTCACAAATGTTATACGAAAAATAAAATTATAAATTATCCTTTATTAGAAATTATCGAGATAAAAGGTACAAACATCCGGGTCGTATGGATTGGCAACAGACGTCCAAAAATCGCCTCAAACTTTCACGCAATTATAATATAAGCTTTGGAACGCGACTAGGTTTATATAAAAGTCCGTTCTTAAAATAGAAACAATTATGTAGCACTAATAAATGATATAGTTTTTTCTGAAAATTCTTCGTTAATGAAATTAAAGCGTCATCAAACAAAGGAACTCTTCAGTATTCAAACGCGCGAACCGTCAATGCAAGCACATCTATTTGCATACGCTCCGTAATTTTATTGTTGAAATAGTGGATAAAGCTAATAACAGTACTATATTTTTATTACATTACAACTTATAAACATTGCAGAAGTGAAATATAAAACAGAGGTGATAAATAGTGTTTTAAAAAGTGATAATACGAGAATATAACAATTCAAAATAATTAATTTACTGACCTACGACAACTCGTGCTATCTAAGCGTTGGGTGCGTTGCCAAATTCCACGCTCAATCCATGCCGCGTTGCCGCTCTGTACAGTACATTTCTTTCGCCTAAGTTCTGCCCATTAAGCTAACCCCGTGCCACGTTGCCAGATTGAACAGAGCATTTTTAATACAATTGATTGTGATTTATAGAAAGCGTTTACTTAATATGAGTCCTAAACAAGGTAACTGCTGCGCGACATGTACAAATATAATCACCGACAGAAAATTCGTCTGTTGCACAAAGTTAAATTGTAACAAAAGATATCATCTTCTCTGTGTCAACATCCCAAATGTGAGCAGTGACATAAGGAAAACATGGAAGTGTCCTGATTGTGTATGTCTGTCGAAAAGAAATAGCTCTGATATTGAAAACCCCATCAGTAAGTCCGATACTACATCGCACAAAGACATCGATTCGCCTCTATGTAAACTGACGGATGAAATACGTTTGTTGCGTCTTGAAATAGCATCCTTGAAAACAGAATTTGATGTAGCCATTACTGCCTTGAGACGGTGTGAAAGCAGGATTGAGGAATTATCATCTACGCTCTCCTCTCAGGAATGCAGACTGACAGCAGCTGAAGAAAAATCTAACAAGATTGTAGACCTAATGAATGAAAATTGTATACTACAGAACCAAATTAACTCTATTACCCAATCAATGATGTCTAATGAAATTGAAATACTCGGTATCACAGAAGCAGCACATGAGAACCCCCAACACTTAATGAAAATTATAGCCGCTAAAGTGGGTTCGCATCTATCCGACTCTGACATTGATTATGTAAACCGCGTAGGTCCACGTCAAAATGCAACAATGAAAACTCCACGACCGCTGGTAGTCCGATTTTCTCGCCGAAATGCAAGAGACTTATTCTACAAGTCAGCTAAGTCACGACGGCTAACTACGGATGACCTTAACATAGAAGGCATAACCACCAACATTTATTTCAATGAAAGATTAACTCGAGCCAACAGGATTTTATTTCGTGAATGTAGAACTCGTTGTAAAGAAGCTGGATTCAAATACTGCTGGACAAAGGGCGGATCCATTTTCGTCAAGAAACACGATGGCAAAGGCTCGGATGTTTATCACATCAAATCAAAGGAAGACATCGATAAAGTTCTCCAAAGCGAGCCAAAAACTTCTAAATTATATCTGCATGCCCAGGAGTAAACTGTCAGTATGTTATATAGCACAACCTTGTTTTAGATTGTTCTATTTATATTTTTGTTTAATTTTTGCCTATTTTATAACAAGTTTAATTTTATTTTATATTTTCATATTTTTACACTATACACTTACACACTGAATACACAAAACATACATACCAATACACACCAAATAAAAACATACACAATGAATAAAAAAGCTACTGAGGTTAACGAAATCCATGAAATCGATCTTTATAATAATGAGACCGATCAATTTAAAATTTTGCGTTGTGCCTTCTCGGGTTACTTTTGGCAAGCATACTTACTTTTTTCGGAATATATGTACTTTTATACAAATAAAATAATAAATAATGGCTAATTACGATATACTAGGAGAACTCGATTCGTCTGTAATGCCGTGCCATATAGTAAGTAACCCTGAATCTTGCAGCGCAATGTTTTCGCATAAATATAATACTAAGATTTTGACTTTAAATATCAGAAGTTTACAACATAATTTTAATGCGTTTCTAACCACACTTGTGAGACTCCGCATGTCATTTGATATTATTATTTTGACGGAGTGTTGGATAAATGATAGTTCCATTATTCCACAGCTAAAAGGATACAATAACTATAGGACAACAAAATACATAAATAGAGCTGGTGGGGTTGTCGCATATGTTAACAACCAGTGGTCGGCACAGGTCACTGAACCTTTGATCGAAGAAGCAAATTGCCTTCAAATTTCTATACGAAACGATATAACCGTACTAGGAATATATCGCTCTCCATCCTTCGTTGACACCTCGCCCTTTCTAAATTCCCTGTCTTGCACTGTTCAAATGATTAAAGACACTAAATGTGTAATTGTGGCTGGTGATATGAATATAAACACCTATTTAGAAAATGACTCGGATATAAATACAAGTGCAAACTATCTGTGTCTACTGGCTGAACTGAACCTTAAACCAATAGTTAATATGCCCACACGTGGTAACGCATGTTTAGATCATATTCATGTTACGTCAAAGTTCGAAACGCAATCAGTTGTGTGTAATACAGATATAACAGATCATGACATTGTTATAGCAGGGGTAGTTACTAAAATAAATAAATATTCCAGTAAACGAAGATTGATATCCAAAATTGATTACGATTCGGTTAATGCTGAATTAAGCCAGGTTAACTGGAACGTGGTCATCAATAAAAGTACAATCGACGAAGCTGTTGCTGAGTTTGAATTTATTATCGCTGATATACTGAGTAAAAACACAGTAAAAAACTAGTAAGTCGCTCAAAATTTACCATCGAACCTTGGATGACTCCTGGTCTAATTAGGTGTTCTAAACACAAAGACCTCCTACATTCTAGGGTTCGCAAGAACCCAAAGGATGAGACCATTAAGCTCATTTACACCCGCTACAGAAATTTCTACGGTAACATTATTCGTAAATTAAAACAAAATTATGATACAAATAAACTAGAGGAGAGTAAACATTGTCCAAAACAGCTCTGGGATACCATTAAAAATATTACACATACAAAGATCACTAAACAAGTACCATTGGAGCTCACACAAACAAAAGATTCTGTAATAAAATCTTTAGATTACTGTAACAATTATTTTTCTAGTGTTGGAAAACAATTAGCAAATAATATACTGTCAACTTCTAACGAAACCCAGGACTCACTTGCCCGCAAAGTAGCAATAGACAATACACCCTTACAATCTTTATTTCTTGATCCCACTGACGAAGAAGAGATTAAATCCTTGATAGTAAGTTTGAAACCATCCAGTGCCCCAGGCCTGGATGGTATCTCAAACCGTTTGTTATACTCCATTCAAAACCACATAATTATGCCCTTAACATTTATTTGTAACCTTAGTTTATCACAGGGTATTTTTCCATCTGCCTGGAAAATGGCAGCAGTTACTCCTATCCATAAATCAGGGGACAAGTTTGAACCTAGTAATTATCGTCCAATATCACTTTTAGGGTCTTTTTCTAAAATTTTAGAGAAATTAATGCATAAACGCCTGATTAAATTTCTTGACGAACACAATATACTATCAGAAAGGCAATTTGGTTTTCGAGTAAACAAATCAACGGAAAACGCAGTTGACTTAACGACTAAAATTATTGTAGAACAGTTAGACAAAAAACAAGCTTGTATAGGCGTTTTCCTTGACTTAAGCAAAGCTTTTGATACGGTTTGTATTCCTATTTTGTTACGAAAGTTGGAACTCCTAGGTATTAGAGGTATTTGCCTGAATTGGTTTCGAAGCTATTTAATTAATCGGAAACAATGTATTAAAATTAATCAAGATAAAAGCAATCCATGTAGCTTAGAATTCGGCGTTCCACAGGGAAGCATATTAGGTCCTATATTATTTATTTTATACATAAATGACATTAAAACCAATATAAGTAATTCTGATATCATATGTTACGCAGACGATACGGCAGTTATTTTTCATGCAAATACTTGGTCGGAAGTTTTTGATGTAGCCGAAAGAGGAATGAAAAACATTGCCATTTGGCTACAAAACAATTTATTGACACTCAATTTATCAAAAACAACCTATATATGTTTTCACAAAACTAAAGTTTCGGCCCCACCGTCCAACATGAATATTCAAATTCATACCTGTCCTAATTCATTACACTGCACCTGTAAAACTATCAGCAAATCTCACAGTATTAAGTACCTTGGTGTACTTATTGACGAAAAACTGAATTTTAAAGAGCACCTGATCACGTCAGCAAATAGAGTTCGAAAACTCATATACATTTTTAAAACTTACGCACTTCAGCTTCCACTGAACTACTTAAAACTGTTTATTATGCAATCTGTCAATCTGTAATATCGTATTGTATTATAGTTTGGGGTGGTACAGCGGCGTCATATATGATGTTACTAGAGAGCACAAAGATCGGTGCTCAAAGTGATCTTTGAAAAGCCTATATTGTATCCAACTACTAGTCTTTATAAAGAAACTCAAGTTCTTTCAGTCCGTAGTCTATTTATCCTGAGAGTTATGCTAAATACGCATCGTACCATCTTAGATTCGCCTAAACATAAAAACATGTTACTCGATCGTATATATAAACTACCCACATCAAAAGTAAACACATCTTTTGCAAGAAGATTCAGTGTCTTTCTTCATCCCCATATTTATAATAAAGTAAACGGTAACGCAAATTGTATAATTAAACATTGTTCAGTCAGAGAAATGAAATTTAAGGTTCAGAAGTGGTTATGTTCCCTCGAATATAACGACATTGAAGCACTACTTAAAGTAGCCCAGTAGCATACTATAACTCATACGCACAACACACATACAATTATACTCATACTAAACAATCATAATACACACACACACACACACACACACACACACACACACACACACACACACACACACACACACACACACACACGCACACACACATGACACACAGACACTTCAATACGTGTACCCTCATTCAACTACACGTATTATACACCTATTAACTTTTGAAAAAAGCCATGAATTTAAACAATTTAAAGGTAGTTTTTAAATCTGATAGTTTAAATATTTACTATTTTCAACTATAATGTATTTTCTAGAATAACTTTCAAGATGTCAAAATGCTGAATATCAACCCATAGTAACAGAAAACACAACAGATAACTGAAAAAATATCACAATTTGTAAAATCCCGAGCGAGATCAAATGGAAGCGTACGGCATCCAGCGGTGGCTTTGTGACCAAACAAACTTGGCCTGCCCTTGCTCCGAACGTTTCCTGTCGTGCTCTATTTGTCTGCGCGCGGTGGGGAGGGAAGGTCAATTTATATCAGCAGATGTATTGGGTCAGCCGCTCTGTTACGTGCATGTTACTTTACCGAGTTTGCAAGTTATAATAAGAAGCGGGTTTTCAAGTTTTAGTTTAAATGTACGCATAATTCAACTAGAGGAAGTTTACGTATTACTTAAGACATTTGATGATCGGTATTCTATCCCATGATACGATAATAGATGAGTCTAGCGTCAAATTGAAAACAGACTATATCATGTGTATTTTTGAAATGTTTTAACAGGTTATATCATGTGAATGTTTTTATACAATAGATGTATTGTTTTAGTATGAGACTAACTTATTCTCCTCATTGTAATTGCTATGACTGGCTGACAGGAGCAGCAGCAGCCAAAATTATGACATGATGCCTATTTATTGTAATGTGCTGTGCGCACCGATATTGATATTGTGTCATAAAATCCAGCAATTAAACTGGCTATAGCCAATCTAAAACACAGCGCTGTTTGGCAAAGACCTAAACAAGCGAACTGTCGCTTATGTCTTGACACCCACAATATCCGCTAAACGCCTATGCTTGTAACTTGCGCGTGCAGTCCATTTCCTTTCTATTTTATATTGTCACTCGTTAGCCGCACTGACCTACATGTGTAAACAGAATCGGTATGTTATTGAATGTCGGCTTGTAGTTTGTACCCTATTTATTTGTCCCGACGATTGACAAGTTGCCTGTTGCAAACAAATCACAACTTAACCGCACAGTAAATAGAACAGAATGTCGAAAACAATTTTTGTTCTTAGAATTCCAGTAGCCTGCAATTTTCGGTTATTTGCTATGCAGCTTTTTGATGCTGTTCGTTTAAAGGGATTGGGGCTAAATGTAAGCTGAATGATGAATAAAAGGTTCTAGCAAATGTTTGTTTTGCTGCCGGAAGCTACTTGATTGTTCCGTTATCTGCTATTAATAACGGTATTGCTATTAATAACTAGACGAAGCAATACAAGATGCAATATTGCTAGAGAAATTGTATATAACTATAAAGCCGGTTGGCACGGCGGGAATGTTTTAGCAGCTTTTGTGAATGATGAGAAGGCCGCCATAGCGGTTTGTTCAGGAGCAGCTGGTGTAACTTACTGGCCTTTTACATACAAATGAGTACGTTGATAACGCGTAGAGAGCGCGTGTGTAACTTGCATAGTTGAAGTATCAAATAGGGTACTTGATTAGGTTCTAAGGTTTTTAAAGAAATTAGATCCTTATGTTCATTTCGGAAAACCGTAGTTTATAAAAACAAAGGCAAATCCTTTCAACATGTGGGAAACATGTTGCGCCACACGCCCACACCACAATGAGCCGGGATGTTTGTTCGTAAATATTTGTTTCGGCTCTGTATTGTGATCGAAGATCTTTCGTAGTTACGACACAAGGCTATAATGGAGTTAAAATTGTAACACTGTATTATTAACTAGTTTTGCTTGCGGGACGCATGCGGGAACTTCTTTTATCATGGGAAAAATTGTAGCTTGGAGATTAAATATAATCCAGAATAAGTTGGCACTCTCCCTACTCTACCTATTACAGTCAAGAAATTATTGAGGTCTAAGATCGCTGTCAAAGATATAATCATTACACTGCTATGAATGAAACACAAACTTTAGGGTCTTGGGTTCTACGAAGCCATTGTTATGGACCCTAATTACTGGGCATTATCGGACTCAACATTTTATGTTTCAGGATAATAAGCGCAATGGTTCGTAAATTAAATTTTTGAATGGTGTTGCTTTTTTTGAAGCCGGTCGAGTCGTTTACCATCAGTTGACTGGCATGCTTGTCTCGTCATTTGGATATGTAAAAGTCAACAAAGGCAAATTTTAACTCACCAGATGTCTCTTGGAGTAGATGGGATGACCACTGAGATTATGTATGACTTACTCCCTGATGTAAATTTTATTTACTTAAACTGTTTATTGTACATCAAATCTCATAGGAAAGTATATATATTTTTAAGAATATGAACAAACAGGAAGAATAAACGACGATCTTATCATCAATGTCATTTTTCTTCAAAGAGCTACAGATTAAAATTTGTATGAAATAAAAAATGTAGCCTACATCGTCTATTGTTAAAAGTATGCGCTTACAAAGGGTACAAAACACGTAGTTTGTTTAACTGACAACGGTTGCCCTGTGCCGGGTCGGTAACGCGTCGGTGACGGGTCGTTAGCCCGTGTAATTGCTCCCTCACGCCAATTAGGCACCGTAACGTTGCCATAACGTCTTCGTGACGGCTTTAAAAACGTTTGTGAGCGTTATCAGCAAGTTATTGTGCTATTTTATGTGTGTTTTGGGTGTCGGAGTTCGTTGACTGAGGCAATTGAGAGAGAAGGCGCAATTCGACTCGCTCTCGCTGCATCATTAAGAGTGCATTAGAATTTTTTTTACTGTGTTACTTGTAGCAAAAATGTATATTTCTCTATGCTGATTGCACATTTGTTGTCACAAAGTTCTATGCTGTTTCTGCCACATTTATAACTTTTTATGGAACTAAATTACTAGACGAGCAGAATGCTAGCTCGTGTAAGCCACGTCTAAACAGTAATCGCCTTACTCAGTTTGAACCTCAAGCTATTGCAGGGCATTGAATTGTAGCTATTACTTTAGTTATAATACTGGCTGCAATTTTCTAAGCTAAAACAAAAAATCCTTGGAATAGGCGAGGGCTGCGTCTTAGTAACTCCGTATAAAAGATAGATAGATAGACAACGTATGTCCATACATGTAGATTTCTTATTAACTATAGCTAGTGACTCTTCACTTAAACCAATTCTATCCAGACAACAATTAAAATCTAAATTGTCAGAAAACATTTGTTACTATTTGTTATATAGTTATAAGTAACGCGTTCGATATTAATCTGTACAAACTGGAAGTAGAGGTCGTCGAAGAGCTAAGGTACGTGCCGCCGACAGCCGTTACAAACATATTAATTTTCAAACCAATTTAATACTAGATTGGCAATTAATTCCACTTCCCCATTCCACTAATAACTAACGCCCCTTATGTTTTCGAGATTCTTGGAATTTGGAACAATTTTGATGAGAATTTTCCTTAACATTGGGTGCTAACTGCAAAGTAATAATTCGTGTTTGTGTAAGGATTTTTATTTTGTCTCATGTTTCGGTAAAAGAAAATAATATTGATATTTTTGGCTTTAGAGAGTAGACATAAAAATATCAGGCATATCAATAATTATTTAATATTATTTTATGACATTAGAATCAAGTGCCAGTATTTAAAAGCTCGAATATTTTGCAGTTATCGAAATTACGTATACACTAAATAATAATTGTAATAAAATTAAACGCAACAAATAACGTAATAATACGACATGTAAATTGTCGACTAAAACAGTATTTAATCCGCCTTCAACTCGCAACAATCTTTCCCGAACTTTTATACTGAAAAATATCACATTTCAAAAGTTCGTGCTCCGTTGACTCTTTGAAAGAACTAAACAATTCCATTCAGTAGCTGTCGGGATGTCCAAGAAGACAAGAAGAATCACAATAACAATAAACGCTTCGGGCGCGCTGAATGTTCCGCGCGAATTGGCGCCCAACGCGGGACCGCTTATTTACAACGGACAGCTGATAAACTTGTCGGTATCCAGTTAGACCGCTGTTTGATACACTGTAAAACTGTCTGATGTTTCATTTAACGGTACAAAGCTTTGTGTTCACTAACATTTGATGGACAGATTGTTTAGCGACGTTGTCCTCTAACGCGTTTCATAAAAATTACGCAATGTATTTGGTTACATAACATGATTTACTAATTATTTGATGGTTTCTGCATTATATTAAATAGCTGTAATGTAAGAGTAAGGGACAAAACAACGTAATTAGTGATTCCTTATTAATCTGTTAAAAATAATCTTACTATCTTACATCTTATCTTACTTTTACTAATATTATAAATGGGAATGTATTTGAAAATCTTTAGATGTTTGTTATATGTAAACGCAAAAACAGCCAAACGTATTTAGATATAATTTGGCTCGTAGGTAGATCACTTCATGCATTTAAAACACATAGGCTACTGTTTACCCTGGCGTGGGAGTTCATAGTTTTTTTTTTAAAATACAAAGTGTTGTCCTTTTACATGTGGCGTTATTAATCGAAACAGTGTTTTAGGATTTTTATAGTGAGAAAGGCTTTTCACGCAACGATCCTGCGAGCAACATCTATTTACTTTAATATTTTTAAAGTTGCATCACTGAATACATTCATGCTAATTACTGTCTACAATAGAGACTAAAGGCCAATATCAGCGTTGACCTCTGCTATACATAATAACAATCATTTAGCAACGCGTATCTTGCCATACTGTAGTATAGATAGATGTTACTAGAGATTCTCATTTGTCAGTCTGTACCTCCGGATACTGTTAATCCGTTGATGGATACGAAGTTAGTAGCTCTGTGTGCTAATTCTCTACTGTCTGTAGTATAAATAAACTATATTTTAACTCTCTTAAAGGTAATGCATATTAAAGCAGTGCGGGTTTTAAGTCATATTGATGTAATTTTTTATTATAATTTTGGTTGTCCTTATATATTATGTTTACTTAATTTAATTGTAGAATGAATAATTAGAATTGTATTATCAGATAGTAGCTATTCAATACCAACAAGCACATCGAAAATACAAGATCATTCTTTTCGGTTCGCGGCCGTCCGAAAAAAAGTTTAGAAAGTTTGGGCCACCGGAAAACTCACCTCACGAAACACAAAGCTTTTAGTCCAAGTTTGTTTTTATATCAGGAGACCGACTAGGTCAAGCCAGTTCATTTGTTCTACATACAACTCGGAATAACGCGGTTTTACTTGCAAATATTATTATATTGGAGATAAGGTAGATAAAAATTAATTTTACTGTTTTGGAATTAAAGAGGATCAATTAAAGGTTTATTTGAAATATTTTACTGTAGATTTACAAAACATTTATTATTCCTCAAAAAAGTGATGGAAATTCAGTCGGCCTTTATTCACATAATAGGGGAAACCTAATTTCAAGCAAAAAGTATATTTAACATTGACATGATATGTTATAAAAAAAAAAACAGTCAATAAATAGTATGACATGTATTAATCCTCAAAGAATATTGTTACAGAGCCCTGTAAGACATGTACAATATATATTCACCAGTAAAGACGGATCACAAGGAGTACGGTTCATTAGTCAACACTGAGTCGCCCGTTCGCCGCATGAACGCTCGGCTGTGCACGCCGAATGCTCGCCACATTTTTCGATGTCCGAATGTCGTTGTATACCTTTGAATAGTAAGTTAAAGGAAATTTGAAGTGGTAATAATTTGAATAATTCAGATCTCAGAATTAATGGTTTTCAGAATGAATAATTACTATCAATTAAGTCAAAGCAACGTGTGGTGAACGTAACAACGTTTTGTGTGATGGCTAAGATTCCCGAAGGCCTGAACACAAGTGTTCATTCTTTTCCTCAAGACCGATACTTTATCAACTATTTCATACGAAAAATGAAATACATGATCGAAGTTACAGTAATGGATTCATCTCTCATATTCCAAAATGTTAAAACTATTTAAATATCTGTAGTAAAATGGTTTTGTCAGCCAAATTAGACATAACCGGATGGTGTAGCATTTGCACCCAATGGCCCGGGTGCCTCGGGCTAACCCGAATTAGGTCAAGACTCGCTCGGCAGCCTTTCACGATATTATTTCAAAGGTTCGGCTTTCTGCCTAATTAACAATTTGTCGAACCTGTTTTAAATAGGTCACGGTCGATGTCCCCTATAAAATCCCCCGTTTCCCTAAGCCGTCCTTTATGTTACATATATCAAATATTAATGCTGTCCTCGCTGCATAGGTAGTGATGGTGGGATAAGCCAGTCTTATGCCGGCATGTCCTACTAGATATGACAATAATTTAAAATGTAGCTCACAAAAGGAGTAACTTGTAATTACCAAGTGTACTGTCAGAGATATAATTCTATTCAAAGGAGGTCCCGTGAAGATTTTAAGATCGGTAAAATATTCTTTCGAAATGAAAAAAACGATATTCATAATACCGTTTGTATTATTTTTATTGAGAAATCTCTCTCGCTTATGCGAGGATGTTTCATGTTTCCGATGTTGGTCACCGGTAAAGCTGGTCAGCGAAACTTTAGATCACCGTCGAGTCACGTGGTCTTACTGAATTATATTAGAGTACCCTGTATCTACGTACAGGTTTCGTTTCTGTTATTGTTTAAGGATAGAAGTGGCACTTACCAACAGTCAATCATGTCGCTCGTCGCTTAGAAGTTTCATAAAAATAAACGAGTTTTACTTTTATGACAAGGTGGTAGACTTACTTCACTTATGTGTGCCCTGTGGCTCGGGGCATCTAGACAATTCCGCCACAGCATCTACTGCCTATTGTAAGACTTATTGGCGCTTAAAAGAGTCGCGGGGCGAGCAGTGGGGCTGCTTGCTCGACTACAGTAACTCCCGAGATGGACGACAATGCGGGTAGCCGGTCTAATCGTACAAGGGCATCTTAATTCCCTCAATTAGGGATGTGCCGCAATGCGGTATCGCGCTGGGATGGTTCTGCGCAGCTATCTTAGTGCAACAAGATACCCCGGGGCCGTCCCATATGCGCCGAAGGTCGCCGCCGGTTTTGGCTGGTATGCCGGTGTAGGGCATAAGACGGTAAGGGATTCGGTCCGATGCTCGCTCAAATGATGTTATGGTCCCGAGTGTCGACATTGAACTATAAGACCGGTGAAACCAACATAATCGTCCCAAGTGGTGGTAGCATTAAGGAGTTTTTCACCGCGAAAAAAGAACACAACTAGTATAATCACATTTCCGAAACAATTCTTACACATGTCAACGATAATTAATTACCGTATTTTCGTTGGACTCAATGCTTATTCGCATTCATTTAATTTTTTCCATGTAATTTTTCCAACACCCCGTCAACCCGGGCAAGAGAGGGGGGGTTGTTCCGTGATTTATGGAGCAATCTTTTAGTCGTAAATCAAAAACGGTACGCCCGTTTCTATTCTACAGCTCGAAAGCGTTACATTGAGACAATCGCTGGGCCGCGCATTTTTTGTGGCCTCTTGCTTTGAGCTCTTGAATAGGAACGTTGGTTTTTAAATGAAATAATTAATTTCAGTGTTTTTTCATTAATCTTGAACGATTAATGTTGCGTTGTGGTGATTGTTTAAAGCTGAATGGATGTCGTATTTTCGACAAGTTTTTTATGGATTTGTCTGATAGTAAAGACGTTGCTGGTACTTAGTAACAACGCAATGAACATTGAATTAGAAATAAATTTCGAAATGTTTGCCATTATGCGAGTCACGTGGTATCTAGTGATCAATATAGAAACCTTTATTTGAAAACATAAACAATCTTAGAAGTGTCGGAATACCTTCTATTAAAATTAAATAACATCGAAGCCTATGCCATTACGGAATCAAACACGGCTTCACATAACGACAGGCTTAAAAATACAAAATCCCGCGCCCGCTGTCTCCCAATCTCACAATTACGTGATAAAATTGAAGACTTTTTTACTCAAATTCGCTTCACTTAAGCCCCGAAATCTCTGGGGGGTTGGTCGGGGCACGACTTTAATAACCATTAGAATAGAATACATCTCGACGAATCAACTGCGGATCTCGTTCTTTCATGTTTTTGATAGGTTAGAAATGTCAGGTGTATGCACACTTTAATTAGACGGGTTTTCGATGCACCTAAAACGCGAAGGTGTGATCCAGCCCATTTACATACGTATGTCCCGCAACATATTTTACCTGAAACAAATAACATATATAAGTTCTTCTGCGTACATTAAAAAATTTAATCGAGTCGAATATACTCGACTGGTGATGAGCGTCAATTATTTGAACAAACAACGAACATCACACTTACCAACCTTAAGATATGATAGTCGTCATTTGCATTATGTCCTTTAGGCTTTAATTACAATTATTATGGGCCTGTTTCACCATTTTGAGTCACCGCTAATCGTAGAATATAATATAGGGCAATATACTAGTCAGGCTCCAAAATAAATAGGAAACTAAAGAGTTCTGTATACGTTTACCGTCATATACATTAAGTAGCAGATAACCTTGACTTGAATATTATTAAACAGGATCTAAATAAATCAAACTACACTGTATACCATGTTACTAACACAGGCGGTCTGCACTTGGTGCCTAGTATGTTGCTTCTACGTAAATACTATGCAGTTATATTACATTATGACAGAGAAAACTTTCGTATAAGTCTTACAAAAATTAGAGTCTTTAGAGTTAGAGTCTGAGAATTTAGAGTCTGGAGACGGTTTATTACAGACACTAATTAGATCTACGAGCTATTTCAGGGCATCTATGAATTCAGGGTTATCACTTGCAGCTAAAAACCTTGGGTTTTTGAATCGTAAAAAAAAATATGAAGATTTTTTAATAGACAATTGAATATTACGTTTTTAGAGCCCGATTCGCAGGTTTCAAGTAAAATTTTATATGACAGTTATCGTAATCTGCTAAGGTAGTTAGTACTCATTTTATTACTACTAATTTGGGAGAATAGATAAGAATCTGATTTTTATTCGACTGCTTATACATTTATGTGACGAGGGACATTAACTGAGTCGATGTGAAATAGGCTCTCAGTCTAGTCAGTAATCACCGCTTTCCATAAATCAGCGTGAACATAAGTCAATAAATCTTACGTTTGGGTGCATTTTTTAAAATTTAGTGTATATTTGAAACTAAGGCTGATAAACCGAAAACCGTGATGGGTGTGTTGCTCTTTTTTATGACAAATCTTACCGTCACTCGGGTTGTTTACTCGTCTCGTCTTAAAAGAAAATGTTTACTCCT
Organism: Manduca sexta; assembly: GCF_014839805.1. Classification (NCBI taxonomy): domain Eukaryota; kingdom Metazoa; phylum Arthropoda; class Insecta; order Lepidoptera; family Sphingidae; genus Manduca; species Manduca sexta. The sequence continues at coordinate 1,071,880 of NC_051139.1, forward strand.
TTTTTGTCTTCATATATTATAACTAAAACCTGCGATAAGGGTTGAAATCCTTGCACGCAGGTACCAAGAATTCACGAAAACGCGGAAATTACGCGAGACGTCGAATGCAATTAAAGAAATTCTTTGAGAATTTGTCACCAATATCAGGGGCGGGCATTCGGGGCCGGGGGTGTTACAAATTACATTAAATGTGAATAATCCACGCGCCCATTGCGTTCAACGAAGCGGAATGGGACGGAATAATAGTCCAAACGGGATGAATCTTACTCCCGACGACTATAATTCTTCGGTTGCAGCTAATTGAATGGGAGCTGGGTCACTCATCCGCAGTTGTTTCTTTAAATTTATTACGGCCGTAATCAACTTACAATGATCGTACTCTTTCGCATTAATGAGAATTTTGAGAATGATTTTGGAATTTTGTAATTTATTATAGAAGCCGGTCCGATGGTGAGTGCATTAGGGGAAAGAATACCTTGATGGACTTTTAACACAATTTCCGAAGGTCTCTAAGGTTTTCGAACATTCTGGTTATATCCAACTGTATTTATAAGAGGACACTGCACATGGAAAAAAGCCTTTAGCAAATCCTTTGAAATCAGTCATACTTCCAAATACAAAATTGTAAACGAGCTGTCAGCTTTCAAATATAATTACATAAAGAACAAGGTTTACAGAAATTCTAAATATTAAAAGCAAACAAGTTCGCTTATTTCATAGTTGGTCGAACACCATTAAAAGTCCAAAATTTCGGTATATTTAGAAACTTCGCCAACAAAATAGCAATGTACCTGGATAGAATTTGTTTTCGGTTTACGAAAATCATTTTCGTCGTTTTCAATGTAAAAGTTTGTTAAAAACTTCTTTGATCTGTTTGAGTGTATTTTTTATATCTAGTCACGGCGAACACAAAAACACAATTACAAAAATATAATTTCTAGCAACGAAGATATTACATATACCTGAATGGTCAACAATATTATGCTAGCCATCTTACTAAAGTACAGCATCTATCTCTGAAACGACAATCGTGAGGACCGACAGGGTTTTCACTAAGTACACGAATCACGATCGCAACCGGGTTCAGAATATGTGGTTAACGTGTGTTAGAGGAAAAAAAATGGTTTTCGGATCTCACTTTAAATATAAAATAAGTTACCACTTTAGCTTGGTTTTCTATAAGGTGGAGGTACTGCCCAGGTTAAGGTGACCAATTCATGCTGAAAACCAAGGATGGCGAACCTTTATGGTTCACGTGCCATTATTGAAAGGAAAAAAAATAAAATTTAAGTATATCGCGTTATCCAGGCCCGGCCTTATTTGCTATTAATATTTTTTTAAATCCAAACAATATTTTTGTGGGCACACATTCTCAATTATTATTTACGTATTGGTGCACCTGAATTATTTTGTCATGTGCCACCAATGGAACGAGTGTCATTGGTTCTCCCAGCTAGGTAAAATGTCTTCAGCTAGTGAACACTAGTAATGGTAATCTCAAAACTCCTCAAAGTAAAAAACTCAGAGTGAAGTATTTATAAAATTAACATCATTGATGTACGTGAACGCTCCACATTTTTACAAAGTGGATTTGCATGTGAGTTGGAATGGTTCCATGGGCAATAAAGAGATTCCTTCCGCAATTGTGTCACTGGGTCAATCTGTTTGTTTCCCATGTTGGGAAGAGTATGACTACTGAGAGAGGATTGATATTCTAATAGAAGACATAATCAAAATGTAGTGTTGACTAAAAAAGAATGAGAATTACTTAAGGTTCTGAAACATCACGTATGTTAGTAAGGTAACACGTTATGTTAAAGAAAATCTTCATAACATGGTGACAAAAAAATCTAAGAATAAAACAGTCTAGAATATACATAAAAAACACATAAACTGAAAATGATATTTACAAGATAAAATTACAAATAGAGCTGGCTAGAAAAATAACAAGCTGACGAGAATGCATATTGATTAATGAGAAGCTATAAGCAGTAATCCGTCAAGATCGAGCAAAGAGGATATTCGTCTGCCTATCCCTATGGAATATAAAATTATCACGTACATAACAAGGAAACCAAGAAGCAGTCACGCCTGTGAATATCAAGTTATTTACGTTTTTTATTCTCTCCCGCGTACTGGTTTGTTTTCCTTATTTTGTCAATGCAATAAAATGTGACTGTCGCGTTTAGAGTGTTCCGTTGGTAACACTGCTCTTTTGTTATATAATGCTAAGTGTTTAATAGGACTTGAACGATATGAATATTATGTAATATGACAGAATGAGAAGACTAATACCATCGACATATATATATGGACTACAAACATATATATTTTTTTTTTTTTTTTTTTTTTTAGTATTATTGTTTTTTTTCGTTAGTTTTTAGTTATTGCTAAATACTTTTATGTGGATTTTCTCCGCAATTTTACGGTGATGTGCGTGTATTAGCTTATATAATTAATCAGACTTTGTATAGAAAAGACTTATTAAAAAATATATATATATATTTAATAACAATATTATAAATGAATAGACAATTGATGACAAAAAATAAAGCCCGGAGTTTCTTTCTGCCCTTTTCTTCTTCGGGTAGTCATCGCTTAGGTAGTTAGTGAAAGGCTGGTAGGTTAGCTAGGTTAGGGCTTTTATTGTCCTCACCGGTGAGGATCGCGACGCGTTTCTCCCTTATTGTTTATTTAAAAATACATACATACATAATTTTATTTCTTCTTCCCTGCCAGCCCGAGCTGGCTTCTTTGTTATCTAAGTATATTTTTCATTTATTTTATTGTCTTTGTTTATATAAGCTAATCTAATTAAGTAATAATTGAATATTCTCATGTACCTTGACTTATCATAAGTGCAACTATGTTCGCCTACGTGATGAATAAAGCATTAAAAAAAAAAAAAAAACAAACTAGCACAATATTTGTTATCGGCCGAAAGTGTGCAGCGACACGATATTATGTTGCGCAGATCAGATATTGGCGTAAGAGACCCTACTGCATCTGATGGTAATCAGAGTGGGGTCCAGAGATGGTTATACCTCGCCACTGGACACAATTATGTACCTGTTAAAACCGCATATACCTAGGCTAATACCAGAACGCGACACACTTACGTATGTGGTCAAAATCTGGGCAGATATGAATATCCTACCAATAGCATTTCCCCACTTGTTTATTACTGAAGCTCCCAAAAGGATGAGACAGCGCAATGTTATTGAATGTTTTATAGTTTTAAATCGTGTTAGTTTTATAAACGTGTTTTGTTATTATTAGTCAATCACCTTGGATCGCCATTTAGTAAAGACTATTGTGCTTTTTCATTACGGAACCCTAAACACATCGATGTCGAAGCAGATGTATATTCATTTCCCATAGAATATTTACCTTCTCTCTGATATTTGGGAGCCATTCATATATATTTTATTAGATTGTTGCATTAGTCTTCTCTTTTTGCTTCTAACTTATATAAAAATAATCCTTCCACTAAATATTGTTGTACAAATTGATTCTTATTTGCGGCTTTTGGTAGTTTTTCATATACTTGATCATTGGGAACAAGCATGTTGTCGAAAGTTATAGCTTGATGTCAGAAGAAGTCAGATATACGCTGAGCAGTCCCTGTCAAGATGGACTCATAGTCTATATACAAACCTAACATTTATCATTAATTAAATGACCAACACTGACAACCACGTGACCATTTAAAATGATTTTTATCAAAACTATATAAATAAGTAAAGAATTTTTAACAGGCTTGCAAAACCATGTCAACTGTTAAGCAAGAATCACCTCTTGTTTATAGATGCTCTCACTGGACACTGCCATAATCATCTAGCGTCAATCGATATTCCATCTAGAACCCACTCTACCATCAAGTGGCCATATAAAAGATCCAAGCCGTAGGAATCTTTATTAAATGTCAATAAAGGACAAAATAGAGGTAACAAAATTTAAGGGGCATTGCCCAAAGCTGTCACAAGCCCGTACAACTGAGCCCCGAACGTGAACACCGCAAAACGTTTCACCCCCCGCGTTAAGTAGGCTGTAGGGATATTACCCGTGGACTTACTGCACGTAATGACCGTTCATCCCCTTAAATGGCCTGGAGCCGACACCATGACAATCCATACTTACCGCATCTTTAATTTACGGGCTAGGTTTTGAATATAAGGCAAAGTTAACGATAATATGAGAAATTATTATTCTCAGTTTGATAATTCTTCGACTAATTAAAAGGCATAATATATCAGGGTGCTGTTTTATCTCCTAAACAGTCTCAGAAGCAATAATGTACTAAATTTCGTGAAGCCATCACTACGTCAGGAAAAATTCCAAACAACAAAAAACTTTAATATGTACAATTTATTTTCGCAATTTTTGATTTACCAATAGTATTTAACATAGAATTTCGCAATTCCCATCTCCTCTTCTACCAAAAACTGCCGACAAATCACTTCGGAACTAACGAACTATACCTCATTATCTCCATCAACAAAGAGCCAAACTCAAACTTACTGCAGATCTAAACTGCTAGTTTCGATTTCACCTCTGAACTACGCTTAGCTGGCTCTGTGAAATATCTCTGTAATCAGCTTCATATTTAGGGCGTGGTTTAGTTCGACAACTATATGCCTGACTTTGCATTTGGAATAGAGTTGGGCATTACCGAGACGTGTTCGGAATTGTTTTGTACACTTTTTTTAACCTGAAAATGTGCGTTGCTGCAGTCTCCAAAGAAATTTTTTTTTTGAATGTTGAGAAGTAATAAATCAATTTTCGGCTTCTAATAGATAAGATAAGTGATTTATGGAGTTAGAAGAATTAGGAAAGTGAATTACTGGATTATGAAATTGTGAGATGTAACGTTTTCAGCGTAGGCTTGGACCTTTCGGGGTATTCGCTTTGCACATAGCGATTTTATTTGTTTTATGAAAGACAGCAACTTAGGTACATCACGTTTATTTTTATAATGGAGTTTACAACTGCAGTTGAACAGAAATTGAAGGAAAATCTTCATATCTTGTCCTTATCTAGAAATCTGTCAACGTGCCTCCCGAAATAAACATTCATGACGTACAGCTACAAGAAATGGAAAGCCCTTAAAAATTAGTAAACGAAGCCATTTTGGATCTTGAACAAAAAGAGCGCGTGGGATTACGCAAATTTCCCTAGTGGGGGGCAGATTCGGAATAATAATGGAGCCGGGTTTACACTGGCGACATCCTGCAGATGCTGCTGTTGATAAATTACACTGGGTTTTACTAATGCTCGTTGTTAGGCCGCCCTAACTATGTGGCTTTAGGTATAAAAAAATCTGAGGATTTTCCACCGCTTCATGAATATGATTAAGAAAATTTCGGTTATAATGGATATTGGATGCTAGCAACAATAAAAACTAAAAAAAATAAATTTGATATAGAACACAGACATGAACTTCATTCTGATAATAAACCGCTGTAAGTGCAGGGTCGTTGACCTTTTTCTTATTTGTGATTGTTAAGTTGACCACGACGAAATGACGCGCTTTCCACAAACAGGCCCAGCAACTGCCCAACAACTAGAGGTATGACTAAGCTCAACTGCTCTGCATTCATCATCCCAAGACATACAGACTTACATAGCATTAAGCCTTATTCTTTTTTCAGGGGTAGGCAGAGGTATAACACACTCACATTTTAAACCGTAGGTCCGTGTAGTGCTATTTACGCAGAGGTAATTAAAGCGCGGTAACATTATTCCATGTTCGTAGTTCATTATATTCTGCCGCGATTCGATATTTCGCTGCCTAATTAGTGTTATACGCCAGGGTAAATTGAATTTCTTGTGTGAAAATTGAATAAATATTTTAATTTTACAGCTTTATCTATATTTAGCTTTAGCTTTGATTATGGCGAGTAAGAAAAATATATCAATCTCCATGGAACGTTTTACTTACAAGAAAACATCGGCGCACCTAGACAGCGAGTATTACGTTTAGCGCTATCTATAAAAAATCCGATTTGACCCCGAGGACCAAGATTTCTCACTATAGATATTAGATTATATGTAACAAAAATTAGGTTTTGCAAATAGTAACTTGTTTATATTAATAAATTCACTTTAAATAGGTTGTTGCTACAGCCTATAACACACGTCTACTTTCAGGCGTATATACATACCCCCTTATTCATAGACGTTATTTATCTAAGGACGGAGCATTGCTGTGATAACAAGTCTGTTTCTTAGCTTTGTTTATCTGACAGCTTGCTGTTTATTAGAAGCCAATAAACTAAACGCTATTAACTTGAAGCCAATTACATTCAAATTGTATCTCAATATTAGCCAACCACAACGGCCCTATGTATACGCACTGCAAAGGCTGCCATGCCGTCAGCACTGAGAAACAGACTTGTCATCAAAGCAAAGATACAGTTTAGATAAACAACATCTATGAATAAGAGGGATATTATATAATATCAGTCTTGTATTATATACCACTGCTGGGCACGAGCCTCCTCTACTACTCCAGGCGTAAGTAAGTTTACAATTAAAATCTACGGTCCGTGTTACATACTTTGTCCTAGCCCAGAATGGGGTCATTTGTAAACCTCGCATCCTCGTTTTTCTTCGCACTTAATCAGATTAAAAGTAACAAGAAATCTGTTACATGGGAGACTGTTGTTGACTTTGATGCATAAGTTCAATTAATCTGCGGCGGATAGCATAAAAACTACATAAGCTGCTGTGTTAGGAGTAGGTGCATTTATTTTTCTCCAGGTTATTACTGTCCCATAACAGGAGAGTCTATTGGCATGTCTATGAACTACTTCGTTGAAAAAAAAACACAAAAGATGTACTGAACAATTGATGACAAAAAAGAAAGCCCGGAGTTTCTTTCTGCCTTTCTTTTTCAGGTAGTCATCACTTAGGTAGCTAGTGAAAGGCTGGTAGGTTAGCTAGGTTAGGGCTCATGTCCTCGCCGGTGACGATCGCGACGCGTTATCCTTCTATTTCGCCCTACCTGCCAGCCCGAGCTGGTTACTTCGGTTTGTACTTTATCTTTATTATAATACTAGCTTTTGCCCGCGGCTCCGCCCGCGTTATAAAGTTTTTCAGGCTAAAGTTTTCCGTTATAAAAGTAGTAGTTTCCCGGGAGCCTATGTTCTTCCCAGGGTCTCAAATTGTCTCCATACCAAATTTCATCTTAATACGTTGGGTAGTTTTTGAGTTCAACGCGTTCAGGCAGACAGACACAGTGGAGGACTTTGTTTCATAATATATTTTTTAGAACTTTTTAAGAGGAACAATCCCGTCATACATCATTATTGCATAACTTTAACCGTTTACGCAGCGCACGCAACGGAAGCTCTCAAAACTAATAAATTGTCCCGTTTTTGCAACATGTTTCATTACTGCTCCGCTCCTATTGGTCATAGCGTGATGATATACAGCCTATAGCACTCCACAAATAAAGGGCTATCCAACAAAAAACGAATTTTTCAGTTCAAACTGGTTGTTCCTGAGTTTAGCCATTACTGCTCCGCTCCTATTGGTCATAGCGTGATGATATATAACTTAGAGCACTCTACAAACAAAGGGCTATTCAACACAAAAATAATTTTTCAGTTCGAATTGGTAGTTCCTGAGATTAGCCATTACTGCTCCGCTCCTATTGGGTATAGCGTGATGATATATAGTATATAGCACTCTACGAACAAAGGGCTATCCAACGCAAAAATAATTTTTCAGTTTGGAGCGGTAGTTCCTGAGATTAGCCATTACTGCTCCGCTCCTATTGGGTATAGCGTGGTGATATATAGCCTATAGCACTCCACGAACAAAGGGCTATCCAACGCAAAAAGATTTTTTCAGTTTGGACCGGTAGTTCCTGAGATAAGCCATTACTGCTCAGCTCCTATTGGGTATAGCGTGATGATATATAGCCTATAGCACTCCACGAACAAAGGGCTATCCAACGCAAAAAGAATTTTTCAGTTTGGACCGGTAGTTCCTGAGATTAGCCATTACTGCTCAGCTCCTATTGGGTATAGCGTGATGATATATAGCCTATAGCACTCCACGAACAAAGGGCTATCCAACGCAAAAGAATTTTTCAGTTTGGACCGGTAGTTCCTGAGATTAGCCATTACTGCTCAGCTCCTATTGGGTATAGCGTGATGATATATAGCCTATAGCACTCCACGAACAAAGGGCTATCCAACGCAAAAAGAATTTTTCAGTTTGGACCGGTAGTTCCTGAGATTAGCCATTACTGCTCAGCTCCTATTGGGTATAGCGTGATGATATATAGCCTATAGCACTCCACGAACAAAGGGCTATCCAACGCAAAAAGAATTTTTCAGTTTGGACCGGTAGTTCCTGAGATTAGCCATTACTGCTCAGCTCCTATTGGGTATAGCGTGATGATATATAGCCTATAGCACTCCACGAACAAAGGGCTATCCAACGCAAAAAGATTTTTTCAGTTTGGACTGGTAGTTCCTGAGATTAGCGCGTTCAAACAAACAAACAAACAAACTCTTCAGCTTTATATAATAGTATAGAAAGTATAGATTAACAACTGAAGTTAGCTAAAATTGAGTTTCTCGAAGCCGACCACTATTTATGTACTATGTATTTTGAGACTATGCAATTTTGTCGCGTTCGCGATTCACTTTCACTTTTGTTGAGTTTCAGAACGCGATATTAGATCCTCCAACGCGCACGCGAATTTGAACTTTATGCAGCGGTAATAAATTACAAATTGACTCTCCATTTTATTTAGAAAACGTTTGTATGGGAAATAGAAAAATGCTGTTTTGAGGATTTTCCCGGCAATTATTCGAATTTTTCTCACCTTTTAAATCTTCCCTAGACCTCCACGAATAATTCAAGACCAAGATAAGATAAATCCGTTCAGCCGTTCTCGAGTTTTAGCGAGACTAACGAACAGCAATTGATTTTTATATATATAGATTATCCCCAATCTAAAATGTCCATAGTTATATAAGTAATTTTAATAGTTGTTTAGAAATAATAATTATTATTCTTATGCTTTGTTTTGTCGTATCATAAGTGCAACTTTGTTCGCCTACGTAATAAATAACGGTATTTTTTTTTATTTAATGCCGATTCTAATTAATTCTAATCTGAGCTATATAAATGTAAAAAGTCGATATAACTCTGGCAATTATTGAGAGATGTAGTTTCACATTAGATATTATATTTGTACAATTACTATCATAGTTAGATCTGAAGTTTACAGGTCCAGTGAAATCTCTGATCTGGGATAACAAGAACATCTTGCCCGCATAAGATTTTCGAAATAAAATAATTCTAAACGAAACAACCTTATTCAATATTTTCTTTCCATTTGGAAAGGCTTTAACAAGCTTTCGGTTAGTCTTGGGCGAGCGAGACGGAGCATCTATCTCTCTCGCACAGCCCTTTCACGGGATCAGCGGGTGCGGGACAAAGAGGAGAATTTGAATAAAATAATAGTTTTGGAAGTTGGTGTTTGAGGGAAGGGAGGCTGCAGGATAGGGGTAGTAGGGAAGTTCGGGATAGGAAGAAGGGAAATTACTATATTTTTTCATCACCATAATCTATTCTCTAGTGTATTAAGAGTGTCCGGTAGTAGATATTAAAAATACTGAAATTTATTACAACATACTGTTTCGTAGATCTATCTGCGTAAAAGTCATATCCCCGATAAAAAAATCGACTTTTTGGAAATAAAAAGAACTCTGTAGGTGTTATTTCAGAACTTTATTTATTTGTGAGCAAAATTTCATTCAAATCCATTCAGTAAGTTTTTTACATACAAAATAAACACCAACATTTATCAGAAACTTTCGTATTAATAGTATTAAGTAAGACAAGTAAACTGATTATATTAGTATAATTATTTTATATACCTATAACTATTTCAGTTGCTGCTTTAAAACAGTTAAATTCAAAAATTCCACAGGTCGTATAGCTTCGGCAATATATTAATCCTTAACACCTTTTATATTAATTTACTTCAAGATCTGCAACATTCAAAGTAATTGCAATTATTTCGTGAAATCAAAAGTCAAATTTCTAAGGCAACTTAATTATATCTTCCCGTAAATAAGTAACAATATTAAACGTGTCACATACAGTGTAGTAAATTATAAGGATATAGCGAGTTACGGTTGACAAAGTACGAGCTGAAGCGTGTTTATTTATATAATACTTTGATTTTGCAGTCTTATTTAAATAACATGCTATTTGTGAACTTCATAAAAATAAATAATATGGTAAAGAATGAGGAGGGGTCATTTGGAATGTATTTTATATTAAAATAATGAGATCACTTAGAACACACGGTTAAATGCATGCCGTAGCGGCTTACCGTACCGTGACTCAGTAGGATACTGTTTTAATAAAATTTATATTTGAACTATATTGTACTAACCATCAGTTCCAGGAAAGTAACTATGCTGAACCAAGGTAGTTCGTAAATGGCACAGAAAGTTCATACGAGCGATAATTTATTGAAACTGCCTGTTATTTGTGCTTAGTTTACAGTTAAGTATATATTTGATAAAAACATCACAGTATTAGAAAATACAATTATTGTAATTTGCTAACTGCAAGAATGACACCTAACTTATTTTATTTTATTTTCTATACATTTCACTACCTCTTCCGCTTATGCCTTACACCATCTCAAGGACTAAGTCAGTAATCACGTGAACAAATGATACACCTGTGCACCGCTAAACAAATAACCGGAGTTACACTGACGTATGTTAATTAATTAACGACGTTAATTGTTACAGGGAGCAACATGGCGGCCGGCGTGCTAGTCTTCTGACTACCCGCTCTAATTGCTACACTCGGAATTTGATTGCGCAATTTATTAATTTCTGCATTTTCGGTTATGAACGACGGGGAAGTAGAAAATCACGAACGATACTATTATATGTAAGATGATGGAACTATTAAGGAATGGAAGTGCTGCTGTAGCAAAACTCATAGTCAAAGCCGCGCTGGCTACTAGTATGCTGTCTAGACCAAATACGTGAGTATAATTAAGGAGCAAAAAGTTCTTTGAATGTTAAATCCTTGTTATTCATCATATTTCACAACCACTAGAGCGAAACTTCTTAATACACATAAGAAAACATTCAGTCCGGTCCCCACATCGCTGACGTGTCCTTTCGGAAGCAGGCAAGCAGAAAAAACTAACCGTAACCATTACCACTAAACCCCACAACGCAAAGAAACGTCTCAACCGTACAATCCTAGAGATTTCGCTTAAAACTCCGAAACGTCTGCAATATGGCCATATTTGAATAATAAAATAGTTTGGCTCGCGTCCACGTTGGGTCGAGGGCTGAATGCCGAAAAAAGGGCCTCGGCCATTACTTACAATGTCCCTTTCGGAGGGAGTTAAGAGTTGAACGCTCGCATCAGTGCCCGCTCCCAATATAATATTTATGTGAGACGACCGGCCGAGTGAAAATTGGGCAGGATTGCGACCCGTCAATCTTATTATTATATAATTTTTGCTACATATGAGGTAAATGTATGGAATTGGCTTTATGACTTCTATTACTCTAGTTTGTTTTGATGTGAATCGATTCATTGTACGGAATTCATATCACATTCATAGAATATATGCGATTCTGGCGCAAAATACATTGTAATAAATTTGTAAAATTTCACATTTAAAGTATCGTAGCGCAGAATTGGTTGTGAAACAAGAGGCTTTGATTCTCCCATTGTGATCAATGTTTGTTCGGTCCGAAAATGTTTATCGACGACACAAGGTTTGTATCTTGCAAAGTGCTGTATAATAATAAATAATAATAATAAAGCTTTATTTATTCCATACTTAGTTCAATAAACATGCAATAGGTGACTTATTTCTTTTAAAATTAATTTAATTAAAGTTAATTTTTAAGTTATGGACCCCCTTCGGGTAAAAGCCTCCTCCAAGGAACTCCACTTATCTCTATCCTTCGCGACGCTTAACCAATCTCGGCCTGCCGTCTCTACGATCTCGTCAGACCACCTGGCGCACGGTCGGCCTTTCGCTCTCTTACCTCGTGGACCGTTCCACATTAGCGAACGTAAGGTCCACCTGTCGTCTTTATATCTGGCCACATGGCCTGCCCACTGCCATTTTCTTTTCAACGAGAAAGTCAAGGCATCAGTTATCGCCGTCATGTTACGGATGTCGGTACACTTTACCCTATCTCTTAATTTTATGCCTAAGCAGCTTCTCTCCATTTTCCTTTGGGTTGTCTGGATTTTTCCTTGTTGTGGCGTCGAATGTCCAAGTTTGGCACCCATATGTGAGACAGGGAGTATGTTTGTATCCATGACTATTTTCTTTGTCGACAGTGGGAGATTCGATTTGAGTACTTCTTTATGGGCCCAGAAATTTTTCCAGGTGGTTGCTACTCTTTTGTTCACTTCTTCCGCGCCTCTGTCTTTGCCAAACGATATCCTTTTCCCCAGGTATATGTACTCCTTCACAAACTCTAGAGGCGTGCCTGTAGTGCTGTATAAGGTTATATTAATTATACATAGACATTTGATTCTTACATAGCTAAATACTTAAACTACTGAAGGACAAAATCAGGAAAATAGTAAATGTCAATTTACTTATAGGGTAAAAGGCTAAGCAAATATTTAAAAAACATAATTTTAGGATTATTCAGGAATAAAACGCTCGTCGCTCATAAACTAGACAGTTTGAAAGCTCGCACCGGCGCGACGCGGCGCAGCGAAGCGTTGTAATCCGTAAAACAATAGCGCGTTAACTTATCACGTTGAAGCCATACGTCAGTGCAGGCTGCCGTGCGGTTATGACCCTTAAATAACACCTGAATTAGCGCACGTGCCCGCGAACCAACACGGCTTGTTCATTTTGGATTCTGACTACTATGATATAGGGTCGTAAGTTGTGTGCCACTTTATTGGCGCCCAGTGAGTTATTTTAATATTTTTATTAGAAATTTTAGTATAAAATATTACGTAAAGTACGGTTTAAATATTTACTTACGCAAATGTTAATATTAAATATGACGAAAAAACTAGACATGTTTTTCTTAGAAAACTCCCTCTAAGTACTTACATTACAGAAGTAGTAAAAAGTAAAGAGAAACATTAACTACATCCGAAAGATCCCAAAACTTTGTCGTAGATAGCTCAGAACCCTTCAAAGATTATTCGGAATAGTAAAATTATGAAGGGTACAGTGAATTTCGGGATTAATCCGGGTGAATCCTCGGGCACGTGTATCTATTACCTGCTCGAGTTAACTCCAAGATGGTTACCGTAGAAGCTAGAGTAGAATTATTATAATGTACCGAAATTGGCTTTACTCTCTCAATGCTTATATGGGTGACATGACATTTAAATTTGAGGGTACCTGCAGGCACAGTAGCTTTTTTGAACTAGTAATTTCAAACGAAGACTTTGAACTTAGTTCTCTGTATTTCTATAATATTAAATCGTTGCGAAAAGGAACGGAACAGCCATTTTATTCGCAAAAGCTTTGTTAAGTAGTTCCTAACTTAAAAGATGACAGAAAAACTTATGACATTAACAATATTAAACTATTAAGACACAATTTTTGTTAGAGAAAATTAGCCGTTTAGTTTTGGAGAAATGTATCAAAATCAACACAAAGAAAAATAAAAGTGCATTCAAGAACCTATTTGTTACAAATGTGTTATTACATTTTCCACCACAGCGCTCCTCAATAACGCATTTGAACACTGTCTCCATCTGGAGCAGTGCAAGGCACATCGTAAATACTTTAAAAGTTTGCACATCAAAATCGTATTTAAGAATTGCGCCGAAATAGAAATGCATTTACGAAACTACGTGACTTATGTTGTAATAAAATTTTCCTGCAAGTCGTGAATTAAACGAAGATTGTTTTGAAACTTTTAAATTTTACGAATACTCGGCGCCATAAAGGCACTGATGCGAGGGCACATTTGCAATTTCGAGAGAGGTCCCAATGTGGGCGCCAACAAACTTCAGGCAAACATTACACTTTATTTCTTCGCTCGTACATACATCACGGCGAATAATGTGACCGTGTGTTAATAATAGCATTTTTGCGATGAATATAAATGATTACATTTTTGCATTTGAATTGTGAAACGTTTAAAATAAAGCTATACTGGGTTATTTACTTATACGATGTCAATACCTAAAAACGACTTCGTAGTAACACTGTTATCACAATCATTTTAACGATTTTAATAACTAGCCATACCTATTTATTCAAATTAGCTATTAAAGTTGAAAAATAAAATAGTCGTGTAACACCTGTGAGTGTAATTGGTAATGTAACTTACAAATTGTAATTTAATAAATAGCCTACACAGCAATAATAAAGGCCATGAGATCCATTAAATACCAATTGGCGCCCACCGCGGTGTAAGATCATTGTGATATAAAACTCTTTCACAGATAGTTTATTTTATTCGCTCCAAATATCATTGTCAGTAATGAAGCTTCAACCGCTATGAAAATAAATCTGTCTTCTCTTTGTTTTCATGGACATTGTCCGAGAGGTCCCTTTGTTTGGACAGTGTATTATCCTTATGCCGTAAAAGATAGGTCGCCGGTTGCCACGATAGGGGGGTAATCTTTCTCGTGCACTGATCTCGTCGTTTATTTATGTTGCGGGGAAAATTACATTTTAGTTCCGAGTCTTTTAATGTCGCACGTTTGGGAGCGTAGCGTGATTGTTATTTTATGAAAAAAATAATAGTTAAATTATTATAAAACTATTGTTATCATTATGTATAATTAATGCAAAGTCAATAGGGGGACGGCGGACGATTTCAGAATATAAAATTATCACATCAAAGTGAAATTGGACGGCTTTTCGGGTTTTGATTTACATTTCAAAAAGGCGGTTTGGCCGGATTGGCCGGTGACGTCACAATCGCTTCACACCAATCTTTTATTTAAATGTTTCATTGTTACGTTAGAAATTATTTAAATGGTGTTTTGCTTATTTAAGAGCCGCCTATTAATTAAGCTGATATTATTTTTCAATGAGTCTACATTGCGACGAAAATGTGTTATTTAAAAGTATACTGTAAAGTAAACGAAATAAACAACGATCTCATTCATTAGTTTCGCTTTGGTAAACATTTCTGAATACCCCCGTTACGTCTCGAGACACAATTGAATACATTCGTTTGTATAATTTCAAATTATACCGTCTAGATTCTGTTTCTTTGGCCCTTGTTTTATTTTAATGTTAAGACTTTAATTTAGGAAGCTTTGTGAAATACGCGAGGAAGTTTAACTTCGTATTCAATATTCAAATAATATTTGGGTATTGTTTTTTATTCCAAGAACCGCAGCGACTACATTACCAGAGGTCTCTTTGTTTATATATAACACCGATATGTCTATTTCTGAAAGTAAGCAGCAACCAACAAATGCTGTTTTATTTAATACTAGCTTTTGCTTGTGGCTACGTCTGCATGAAACAGTTTTTCCGGAATAAATGTAGCCTACTCAGGAGTAATCTAGCTTCATATTAGTGAAAAAAAATCTTAATTGGTTTAGAAGTTTCTAAGAAAAACACGTTAAAAAACACTCTTCAGCTCAAAAGCTTAAGCACTAAACTTTATAATATTAAGATAGATCGAAACAGCATATTATAAATTTATTCCTCCGAATAAAATTTATGGAAATAAAAGCAAAGGAAAAACATTCGAAGCTCGCAATGAGGTTGTTTTCGTCCCAGGATCTTAACCGAAACAAATCTTTAAATTTAAAAATATGGACAACCCGAGAGCGATGGGGTCCATGCGGACTTGGACAAAGGACGCTAACGATTTTCGAAATGGTAAAATTTACTTGTTATGGGTTTCTTTTTCTTATCGAATTCATTTTTTTGTTGTGGTAATCAAGATTCAGAGTAGAACATTCCTTAACTACCCACATTACACAACTAGTACATTCGCCAAGCTAATGCCGTTCTGTGACGTGATAGACCACAAGTTTCAAATAGGCTCTACTTGATGTGTTTTAGCTTTTTTTTATAAAATCGTTGACGTCCTAGTTTGTTTCCCTGACATGTGAATTTATTCAGGAACATGGAGTTCATAGCCAAAAGAAAAATATGCACTTAATATTCGTTGTATTTTCAGTACTAGTTTAGATCTTATTATAATAGATCCCTCACAGCACCGCCGACAGCGCCAGACGCCAGATGTGAACCAATCTTTTAAAGAACACATCAATCACGCTCACTATTTTAGAATATCTATCACAATTACTAAAACCTTGGAAATATATTACTTATTAACAGTTATTGTGATAGGAAAACACGTCTCATAAAGCAGTCATAACAACACTGCAGTAACAAGTCTTTCTTAATTTAATAAATATATATTTTTTTTAACTTGGCACTTAAATATCATACAAAAGACATTACAAGCAATGAAATAAAATTAGGACTGTTTCATGAGTGTCCATAAACTAGACGAGACTTCAAAGACTTACGGGCCCGCAACACAAATATTTATAGATCCCAAAAACTGTTGACGTGGGAATCGAACACGTGACGTCACACATCACAGCCTCACAACATAACACAGTGCTGTAACAATCAGTTGACGACGCGACGGGAAAATTGCCACAGACCCCTGGCTAGAGGGGGACCCTGGCATTCTATATTAAGACTAAAAAATGGGTCGCTGGGAAACATCAATACAGATTTTTCATGTTAAATATACATGATCAAATGAAATACAGATAATCCGCTTCAAGAACATAATCAGAGGCAACTTGATGAATTTGGCCACAGGCCTTAGGGTGTTATTATGCCAGTGCCTTTGCACTACGACCACATAAATAAATAAAACTCTTTTACTTTTATGATACATCTATTCTTAGATATACACAACCGCAGTGCAACGAACAAAACATATAATCCTGAACATGTCCTTTCTTTAATCACATACGTCCCAAAACAATACCATCTCCCATCAAAATCTGAACAAAAATCCCATTCAAATGTAACAGGCCGCCATTTTGATGCTGCAGGGCTCATTCCCGTCCAATCTGTCCGCGATCGGCCCCACACAATGACTCGGAAGAAAACAATCTTAGCCCGAACAAGGCCAGTATTGTACAAACCGACTACACAAACATTGTTTTTTATTTAGAACAGGGCTCGTAATAAAATGGTCTCGGAATTTTGAAATGTGAAATTGAATGGGAAATGAGTCGTTATGGCTAAGTATGGTTTGTAAGTGGTCTATGTTGGGAATTTAAATTTTCAGGAAATTTAAGTTGAAGTGCGAGTCCTAATTTAATTAAATGGAATGATAAATAGTTCAATGCCATCGCTGTGTAAAGCTTGAATTTAATAGGATAATAACGTGTAAAATGATAACATATAAAATTATCTTGTTGAAAATACACAATATTTTGCATGCACTAATTATTTACGAAGTAAAATTAAATAATCATAATCCACATAAAATTAATAGTTTCCATCTTTATGATTCAAACTTATGAAAAGATATTTTATAGGACACAGTTAGCATCAACAATATTGTTTTAATCTAAATTCAAATACTCATAGATTAATTAAGGTCAACATTATACTTATAACATTTCGTATCCAGGCTCTTTTATTAGGGCTCGTAGAATATTTTTTTAATATTTACTACTACTTACATTTAGTTTCTACAGTTAAAATAACTTTAATATTCATAATAATAACGTAACATTTCTATCTACTTTGTAATATTGTAAACTCGTCCGCTATAATTAACTTTTCTTTATACACAAGTTTTGGGTTGCGATTAGAAGTAAGCATATTTTGTAATCAATAATTGGTGTATTTTTAGTTGCAACCCCTGTTTTGTGCTTAAATAAATAAATAAATAAATAAATAAATAAATTTAAAAGGCAACGTGACATTACAGCGGATAATTAATTTTAATGTCCTTTCAGTTACGGGTGGCTGTTTTTTCAGCATTTAAATAAGCTGGTAACTTCAGAAGCACATTTTAAAATTACTAATGGCTTATTTTACTACCAACCCTCCCAGTAATAGGTTTGACCTCGAGACAAAATATCTAATTTTAAAATTCTTTTGTCTTTACAAAACATCTTTCATGAAATATAAAACTGAGAAAATACAGTACGACAACATAACCGATTAAGATTTTATATATATTTAATTTCATACTACCGAATATCTTTATTATTGCTTGGGCTAGTCGTTTTGTTACCTCTATTTAATTATAAAAGGCTAAAACGATTTTGATAGAATTTTCATAATAAATATAATACATAATTACAAATATGATCGACATATTTTACCATAAGGACTATTTCGCGAACAAAGCTTGAGCGAATTTGAAAAACTTAAATAACCGTAGTATAATTGCGTAAACACACAGCTGGATGTTTAGTTTATAGCGTCGCTTGTAGAGGGGCTAGCAGCGATTAAATGCGGGTAGAAGGTAAACATCTTCCCGTTGTTGACACGCGCCGTTTGGGACGCCCGCTGCGACTCCGGACTGAAGCCATTTAGTTATAACGTTATTTTATTTAGTTTTAGGAGCGATTTTTAAATGTTTAGAAATAACATTTAAAAAAATTATAACCTGACTGAGTAGAACGACAAAAAATGTATTTCATCTATCGGACTGTATATTTTTGTTGGTATTGTATTTAATATACTACGAATAAGATTTTAATGATTAACATTATATTTTTTCGGTGCATTTATTTTGATTAATAATGCAAAAAATCAATGATCTAAATTATTTCTGATCGACGTACTCTATTTTATTATCGCAATTTTATTATACGGCAAGATGACCTCGCCACCATTGCACTTAAGGATAGGTAGAGTGAGGTCCAGATAGATTCTCAGCTGTTGAGAGATGTTTCTCCCTCGCCAGTCGTCATCTGGTGGCCTTGAGATTATTTGAAGTATAATTGAGTATTATGAGACTTAACATCTGATTAAGGCTATGTTTATATCATCACGTTCAAGAATTGGGTAGTTCACTACTTGTTTAAAAACATATTTACAAAAAATGTATATCATCCAAAATATACGGGAAAAAGAATTCTCAAACCAGGTAATAATAAATAAGTCGCTGTGAAATGTGGTTAAAGGTGTAGATGTCAATAACTCAATAACTGTAATAGCAAACTGTGACGTCACCGGCCATAACGCTGCGAGGACGAGAAAGAGAAAACGCGACTAGCCCACATCGCTCCCACTTTTGCTCACAACAATATTTGAAATACGAATATCTTTATTTTCAATTTTTATTAATTACATAGAAGAATTTCTGTTTAGTATTATTTTCTATTACATATAAATAATGTACAGAGTCAAACATAGGCAACTACCCTCTCAAGGATTCTGGTTCTTTTTACTATCAGTTAAACTGCGTATCTTCTTATTTGTAAAAACTTAGTCTGGCATTGTAAATTTGATATTTTATCTCCCACTCCGAAACGTTAAAAACATAAAACGGGGTCAAACGCTAGTATTTGTTGGTCTCGTGTAAGTTTAAAGCTCGTAAGCTCTGAGTTAAAAGTTTTCGTCGTTGTATTAAAATATGTTAAGTGGTTTGTACGTGAAATTTATTTTTTTATCAAAATATAACTGAAATGTAAGTTCGCGTGTAGTTTGTTATCCATGTAATTAAGTTCATGTTTTTGGTTATGCGGCCTGACAGGTTTAGTTGCAGAGGCGTGGTTTAAGGCTATGTAAATGTATATTATTCTCCATAATTTAAATTAGGAATATTTAAATATAATTATTCTACAGCATTATTTATTAATGATATTTTTTTTTATTCGTTTTGACTCATCATTTTATAAATACTACTATGAGTGATAAATGATAATGGTCAAATACAATTTTCGGCCACAAAATAAATGTATCAATCCAGAACTATATTTATAATCATGACTTCGATGTTATGCTTTCTGAATCATCCAGTCAATCCTGTTATTTTATCTTGATAATCATAAAATATATTCTGTAAATATCTCATATTAAAAAATAATATTTAACTACTCTAATGTCCCCTCATATTAAAATGATATTTAGCTACACTAAACGCATAATACCGCATGTGAACAAACTCAGATCCTCAGCGCACGGCCACAAGTGCCCTTTGAACCGTTGGCGGACCAGTTGTCTCACTTCAGAGGTCTGATTAATTGGACCCGTGATTGCATGCTACGTACATATTCGTACGCTTGTTACTTGCTACGTGTTTGCTTTAATTATTCCGGTGTACTGTCGAGTGCAGTATATTCACGCCTTTACTGGAAGGGTGGGCAGAGGTGCAATTATGAAAACTTTAATGTACTCGACAGACGTAATTGCTTTATGCATATTCACATAATATTTTTAAATTTTGAAAAGCTTTCACATTCATTTCTCGACGTAGGAATCAAATCGATACTTGTATGTAGACGCAAAAGTAAATAATTAAATCACCAGACTAATGGCAATATAAATAAATGAAAAATATGTAATTATATTTAATTAAGTTGTTGTACTACGGTTTGGTAGTTATATATACAGAAACATTAAATTAAGTGCATGACTCGTACCCGACTGTACTTGTTTGCTCTGCTAATTACCTTCAAGACAAAGCGATGAACTTTAATGAGTGACGTCTAGCGCTCTCGAGCGTTTATGCAAACATGTGCTTTGATTAAGGTGTTTATAGAGGTGAGAATGGGTTCAGCGATTCGACCTTTACATTATCTAATTGATAAGGATACTGAAAAATCTAGGACTCGTACGCGAGAGCCTGAGTGGGGGAGTTCGCATTGTCCAGAAAAAAAAACATTCCAATGTTCTGGGATAGGAAATTGTGTTCAATATAGCGATATGCTCGCACACTATCACATCATGGGACAAAGCAAGCTTGAAAATGCCCGCCTGTACCTACTCGGGGAATGACTGCGTGGAATACACTCAATGGCACGAGAATCTAACCCAAATACTTATCGAAATCTAAACGTTTTAAAAACATCCATTTTAAGAATTGCCCTGATCCGCTGGGTCCCCGGGAGGCTATATTTCATTGGAACTCCTTTGTGGGCCGTATCAACCGCGTTCCTTACATCAAAGGCTATCGGGGCTCAGGGTTGCGTCCATCGCGATAACATGATGAAGGGTCCGAGGAATTTAGCGAATTGTGGATGTAATTAAAGGTTCTGAATTACTTATTACATAAAACAAGCTATATTTCTCATATATTAAAATATAAATACGATATATTACGAAGATTTTAAGATGGTAGAAGTAAAACGGAAAAATCGGTAAAAAAACATTGGTCGGTTTGTCAAACATTGTCTTGGAGTAAGACATAATTTATCTTTTTATAAATGTACAGTTAATTTTTTATAAATAATCATCGATGCTTATCAAGCCGCGTGCAAAACCTAGGTAGTTATTTTATTGCATGAACTAGGAATATAGTGTAGTGTCATGCAATACCTTATTTTCGTATGATAAGTGACTTACTTACTGACTGACTTATTGGCGGACAAGCTTGCAAGCAAACGGACGTTCAGCTAGGTAAGCGGGTTTGTAAATAAACCCCACACATACACCGATCAGCCACATCCCCACCCAACCAACCAACCACCTAAATAATCACTCAATAAATTAGTAGGTGGTGAGTAGAAGTCAGCGTGAAGTGTGTAAGGGTATAGCAGAGACGTAAAAGTTCACAGATAGTTCACACAGTATATTTCTTATCTATTTTTCTCAGTGTCATATTACCGTGATGCACCTACCATGATTACGAGTATATCTGCACCACTCTAAGGTTGATTGGTAGAGAATGCTTATTGCATTAAGTCCGCCTGTGTACATTTATATATTAAGTGCAATAATTAAATATATTGTTCAACTAAGAAGAAAAAGTCCGAACTAAAATCACCTCCAGCACCAC
This sequence comes from Manduca sexta, assembly GCF_014839805.1. Taxonomy (NCBI): domain Eukaryota; kingdom Metazoa; phylum Arthropoda; class Insecta; order Lepidoptera; family Sphingidae; genus Manduca; species Manduca sexta. The sequence goes on from NC_051139.1 coordinate 1,093,845, forward strand.
AACAACGACGACGAGGAACTTTAAAGCAAATGCTTACCATCAGACGATTAGGAACTGTAATACCAGACAAACATCCCAGTCAATTGTAAACAGTAAATTCATCACTTCAGATAAGAAAAAAACCATTCGAAATGCAAACTCATTCGTATCCATTGGCTGTTTAGTTTAGCGTCTAGACGTTGTATCAGACGGGAGTGTTTGCATAGAGGGGACTGGCGGTATCTAAATTTTAATAACGGCGTGTGTTCACGCGGTTTAATACTCCGTTAATATTATATGTAAACGGTGGTGATATAAAATTTCAAATTATGTCTTTAATATGGAGTTAGATACGGAAGTCGACATTATTACAACTTGTATCTATTCTTTATTTGGAAGGTAGTTTAAAAATGTTCTTAAAAATATCAATGTATATAAAAATTTAAAAAAAAATCAGCTCTGATGGTGGACACAAGCAATACTGCTTTCTACATTTGGCCTCTGAGCCAACGGCCAATTAAGTACTTCTGGAGATGTTGGTTGGGGCTCGTTGATATCATTGTAGAATATTTTAGAGTCAACTCGTGTTATCGTTCTTGTTTTTGCTTTGCTTTACCATTACCGAGCCACACTAATATAAAAATCTTATGTCGAGAATCATGATTATTTCTAAGGCATTTTGTAATATCTAAACTCGTAACAAATATTAGTAAAATGACACAATTGTTATAATATAGTCACTGGTGT